>NC_065545.1:21536356-21733856 GCF_932294415.1 Quercus robur | reverse complement strand
GTTACACTTATCCCTAAAGTTAAATGCCCTAAACTCATTTCAGAATTTAGACCCATTAGTTTGTGTAATGTTGTTTACAAATTAATGTCAAAAGTTCTAGCTAATCGTTTGAAGAAGCTGCTGCCTTTATTAGTGTCAGAGAATCAGAGTGCTTTTCAGGAAAGAAAGATGATCACTGATAATATCTTGATGGCTTTTGAAACTTTTCATTACATAAAGCATCATCAATTAGGGAAGACAGGTTTTATGGCATTAAAACTAGACATGAGCAAGGCGTATGACCGGGTGGAATAGAGCTTTATGGAAGGTTTACTCCGGAAGTTGGGATTTCATGATAGATGGGTAGCCTTGATGATGGAGTGTATTACCACTGTTTCTTATTCTCTGTTGATCAATGGGGAGCCTACAGGTACCATTCATCCTAGTAGAGGTATTAGACAAGGGGATCCTCTCTCTCCTTATCTGTTTCTCCTCTGCACTTAAGGCCTTCATAGGTTGATAAAACAGGTTGCTTTAGGAAATCTTAGAGGGTTATCTATCTGTAGAAATGGGCCACGACTTACTCACCTGTTTTTTGCAGATGATAGTCTCTTATTTTGTAGGGCTACTAATCAAGAGTGCTAGGCTATCCAACAGATCCTTGTGGCTTATGAGGAAGCTTTTGGACAACAGCTAAACAGATCAAAAACTACTCTATTTTTTAGTAAAAATGTCCCTCAGGTGATGCAAGAGGATATTATTACAATGCTGGGTGTGCCAGAGGTCAAGCAGTATGAGAGGTATTTGGGTCTCCCCTTCTTTGTGGGGCGGGGCAAAAAAGCTAGCCTCATTTACATTAAGGAGAGGGTGTGGTCCAAAATAAAGGGGTGGAAGGAAAAATTACTTTCGCAAGCTGGTAGGGAGGTTCTCTTAAAAGCTGTGGTCTAAGCTGCTTACTCAATGAGCTGTTTCAAACTACCTACAACTCTTTGTAATGAGATTAAAGTTATGATACGTAAATTTTGGTGGGGTTAACGAGGGGAGAGAAGAAAGGTTCATTGGGTTAAGTGGCAAAAGCTATGTAAGCCAAAAAATAGGGGTGGTATGGGTTTCCGTGAGTTGGAGAAGTTCAATGTTGCTTTGTTGGCTAAACAAGTATGGAGATTGGCTTCCGACCATGATTCACTATATTCTAGATTTTTCAAAGCCAAATATTATCCAATCGGGTCAATCTTTGATGTTAGGGAGAATGTGGGTTCTTATGCATGGAAAAGCATCCTTAAGGGGCGTGATGTTATTAGAAGGGGTATGAAGTGGAGGATTGGAGATAGTTCTTTAGTCCGGATCTATCAAGACAAATGGCTTCCAGGTTGTGACCATGGTGGCATCACCTCTCCTATAGTGGATATTACCCCGGATGCCACGGTCTACATTCTTATTGACCATGAGCTATGCAATGGAGAGGGGATGAGGTGGATAGATTGTTTATACCGGAGGAAGCCTCTATTATCAAAGCCATTCCCCTTAGTTTTTCAAGCAGAAGGGACATGATTATTTGGCCTAGTTGCAGAGATGGGGTTTACTCGGTGAAGTCGGGGTATAAATTGCTTATGGAGTTGGATGAAGTCAACGAGCCAGCAGTTAATGTGACCTTTGTAAATGAGTTGAAGAGTACGTGGAATGCCATTTGGAAGCTACAAGTTCCAAACAGGATTAAACTCCTCATGTGGCGAGCGGGGTCTGACTCTTTGCCTACCAAGGTGAATTTGACAAAGAGGATGTTATTGACAGAGACTACATGCACTTAATGTAATCAGGGACCTGAGGACACACTTCATGCATTGTGGACGTGTCCACAGTTGTCTTTGGTCTGGCAAGTGTTATTTCCCGAATTGATCTCAGCTTCCAGTTCGTGTTCAAGCTTCCTGAGCGTAATCAAGTTGGCACACCAACGAAGTAAGAGATTTGATCTTTTTGCTTGGGCGGTCTCTCTAATCTGGTTGCGAAGGAACAAGGTTCTCTTAGGTGAAGATGCGACCCCGCTCTAGAGAATTCCTCCCATGGCCAGCGACGCACTTCAGGAGTTTCTCCAGCTCCGTCCCACTCACGAGAATCTTCCTCGGACTTCCAGAAATGTGAAATGGCGTCCTCCACCGATTGGCCTTGTGAAAGTGAACTTTGATGGGGCGCTCTTTGAGGGGGAACGAAAGGCTAGTCTGGGTGCGATAATCCATAATGAGAACGGATTGGTTGTGGCTGCTCTATCACAGAATATTTCACTGCCTACGTCGGTAGAGATGGTGGAAGTGCTAGCAGCACGTTGAGCTCTCTGGTTGGCTAAGGAGTTGGGTTTCCAAAGGTTGATTGTTGAAGGAGATTCGAAAGTTATTATCAATGCCATCAACAGCGAGACTATGGCTCGGTCTGAGTTTGGGCATATTTTGCAAGACATTAAATCACTTATTTCTTCTTTTTGTTCTATTTCTTTTTGTCCTGTTAGAAGACACGGTAATTGTTTGGCTCATTTTTTTAGCTAGAATGGCTATGTCTAGCTCATTGGATGTCTGGATGGAGTCTGTTCCTCCAGACATGCTTGATGTTTACAATGCCGATCTTCAAATGCTTGATTAATAAACTCCCTTGAAAGGGGTTTCTCAAAAAAAAAAAAAAAAAAAAAGGTTCTCGATATAACCTTTATTGCTACCTTTTTCAACTAGTGGTTATTGGTTCTTATTCCAAATGCTCTTCTATTTTTTTTTTTTTAGAAAAAATTAATAATTTGCATTCATTATAATTTAGAATTACTACATTTTTTAATCACAAAATATCTACAAGTGTGACAAGTATTATGGGTTTGTAGGTGAAATAATTTTTTCATCACACCCTTGGTTTTTTTTTTTTTTTTTTTTTGTGATTAGAAATTGTAATAATCCCAAATTATAATTGATGCAAATTATTAATTTTTTTTTCAAAAAAAATAGAAAAGCTTACCAAATAAAAACTCTCACTAAATGGTAGAAAGATACAAAGTTACTATTTAAAAAAAAAGAAATGATATGTCCACAATATTTTTACAACAAATCCTAAGTGGCAGGTTGTTACTGGTTGTTATTGTTGAGTTAAAAAAGTAATCTTAGTGCAAAATTCAAATTTGAACCAATAACAACTAACTACTTATAATTTGTTGTGAAAATGTTGTAAAAATATTATGGATGTAGCACTTCTCTCAAAAAAAAATTCCTACACGATACTTTCAAAAAAAAAAAAAAAAAAAAAAACTTCCCACATGTTAGTTTTGATTTTTTTTGAAGAGAAATGATATGTCCACAACATTTTTACAACAAATCCTAAATGGCAGGTTGTTATTATTGGGCAAAAAAGTAATCTTAGTGTTAAGTTCAAATTTGAACCAATAACAACTAACCACTTGTGCTTTGTTATGAAAATATTGTAAAAATGTTGTGGACATAGTATCTCTCTTTTTTCAAAATTCAAAAATTTTCTTTTGGCAAAATTTACAGGAACAAAACGCCTCGTGGTTACTTTTGTTAAGCCTGTGTTCTATTTGAACTCAAATTACTTTTATGCTTATTAGTCATCCTTATCTTATCACATACAGTTTTAAAATCTCAATAAAACAACTGATTATTCTTATCCAAATCAACTTTGAAACCCACTATCAAACTCAAACTTATCTATTAAAGCCTATATATATAGAAAGAATTACTCAAACGTCAGTCTCTACTCATTTTCTTCAGTACTATTATATATATATATATATATATATATATATATATATAAAGCATGCAGCCAAAAACAAAAGGTGCTACCACACATAAAAAAAAATGGTGCTTCCACTAAAATGAAGATGATTTTCCCATGGTTGCCTCCTAAATCCTAACGAGTTTTGGTAAAAAAAATTTATTAAAAAAAAAACATTTTTCTTTTCACTTCTTTAATGGCCTATTTAGAAGTTTAGAGATGGAGGAGAGTAGAGGGGAGTAGAGGGGAGGAGAGTAGTGGGGAAGAGAGTAGAGGGGAATGATTATCCTCTACCTTGTTTGGATGTTTTTAAAATTAGTAAGGGGGAATGGAGTAATTAGCTCTTCCTCTTGCTTGGATGTTTTAAAAATTAGGATGGAGAGGAGAGGAAATGATTTAAATAGACAAATTTACACCTATTTGAAAATGGATTTGCAACATTGGTCTATGATTAATTTATCAGTTTTGTAAAATCTTGAACCAGATTATCATTCATCCAAATCTTAGAATATGTTAGTGAATTTTTTTCAAATAAAATTTTCGGTAAGGCCTTGTGGTAGCTAAAATTGTATGAAAAGAAAAATAAATTGGAGCTTCTAAATCTCAGATTCATTATCATTTGTGACTACTCAACCTAATACAACTATGTA
Source organism: Quercus robur (assembly GCF_932294415.1). NCBI lineage: Eukaryota > Viridiplantae > Streptophyta > Magnoliopsida > Fagales > Fagaceae > Quercus > Quercus robur. Next base: position 21,729,465 of record NC_065545.1, on the reverse strand, counting down.
TCTTGTTCTAAGTGAAAGCTCCTTATCAGTGGACAAAACTGAAGAAGAACCAAAAAAAAAAAAAAAAAAAACGGTTTCCTCTGTTTTCTCAGCAATAAAACAGAGGCCAAGTAATAAGAAATGGCACGTAAACACAAAAATCAAGCATTGAACTCGATGAAACCAAAAATACAATAAAACTAGCTGAAAGTTTGAATATGAACTAGGGTTTTGGAGAGCAATATGTCGTTGTTGTTGTCCTCGTCGTCATCGTCGGAAGATAGCTCGCCTTTTTCTTTGGCTTTGGAAGGCTTTTCGGAGAGCTTCGTGTTGGGATTCGAATTCGTAGGCTTTAACGCTGTGACTTTTGCCCTAGCTAGTGAGATTCAAATTTTTTTTTTTTTTTCATTCACCTTCAGCTTTGGACATAGCGAAGAGAGGGAATAGAGCTTCCATTGACAAAGATCAAGTGCTTACATGGCTAGACTCAAAGAAACCAAACTCGGTGCTCTATGTTTGTTTTGGTAGTTTGTATAATTTTTCAAAGTCACAGCTTTTGGAGATTGGGTTAGGCCTTGAATCTTCAAAGGCTTCATTCATTTGGGTAATCGGAGATAGCTACGGAAATGGGTCTTTGCAAGAAGGTTTTGAAGAGAGAGTTTAATTTTCTCAAGAAACAAAAAAAAATTATTTATATAATCAGTTTGTAATTTTGTTAATTTAGAAAGGGTAAACTGGGGAATTCATTTGTTCAATAATTTATCTACTCTACTCTCCCTCCAAATCTCTCCAATTTGAGGGAATTAAAAATGAGGGGCTAGAGGTGGTTGAAACCCCTCTAAACCCCTCCAAACCCCTCTCACTCCTTCCTTAAAAAACTTTCAAACAAGATAATTGAATTATTCTTCCTCTCTCTACTCTACTCCCCCTCCTTTTTTAAACTATCAAACAGGCCATAATTGTTTTATTAGTTTCATGCGGTATTAGTAATTTAGTATTCACCAAATTTGATGATTTTAGTTTTATAGTTAGGGAATGAGTTTGTTGAAAGATGGATCTCTTAGCTTGCACCCTCAACAAAAATGAAAAAGAAAGTGGTAAGAAGATACTCAGCAATATCTGGAAATGAGGATTGGGAAATGTAGAAGCAGCATGTAAACAAGTTTTGGATCATGGCGTATAGATAGTGTGAACTTTGTTTGTAAATGTAAGTTTAGCAAATTTTATTGCTTTTAAGTTTTGGGTCCTCTATTACAAAAAGTTTGGCTTTAGAACATGCCTTCTATAGTAGGAGATGGTGTATACATATGTATTGAAAGTTTAAAATATTATGAAAAAATTTATTATATTCTACTTTGAAAAAAAAATACATATTTATTGTTTTTAAAGTTTCCTCACATTCTTTTACAATGTTTTGCAATGGTTCTTTTCAAGGGTTTGAAGATCCCAAAAATAATGGGATGAATGGATTGATTGGCTACCTTGAAAGTATGATGCAATTTGAACCCAACCAGCATAAGTGATGCTTATGATTTTTATTTTTTGGTGATATTCACGATAATATGCTAATTAGGAACAAGTTAAAAGCTTTGGATTAATTGCAACTTAATTTTATTTTTAATTTTGTTTTTAAGTTATTATAATTTGTTCAATAATATCATTCATATTTATATATCATTATTTTATTTATTGAATTAAAAATGTGCAATATTTCTTAAAAATAAATTTGGATGTAATATTGTATTTCCAATATTTCAATGTGCTTCAAATTTATAATATCTTTAAGACATAATGATTATGAGAAGTTTGAATTTGAATTCAAATGAGTTTGTGTATGTGGTTAAATTAATTTGGATTCAAATATAACTATATCCTAATGTGATTTTTTTTTCTTTTTTTAAAGAATATCCAAATGTGATTTAATTGAACTTTTTAAAAATAAGGAAACATGGGATGTGGAAAGTAAAAGTGAAATACCGAACTGGTGAAGGTCTTTTTCTTTTTTTCTTTTTTTCTTCTTTTAAATTATATCATATTATATATAATAAAAGTTGAACTTAGCCGCCGTGGTTACGCCAAGTGACTTTACCAAATTGCAAAATTTTTAATAAATTTTTAGATTTTAAGAATAGATATATATATATATATATTTTGGATAAATATGACAAACACCGTGGTTACGCCAAGTAACTTCATCAAATTGCAGATGTAAGCACACGATTTGCGTTAAACCGCAGTTGAGTTGGGTTCGCACGTAAATGGGCCCATACAATATCATTTGTAGAGAGTGGGATCGAAAGGCTAAGCCATGTTTACCCGGCCGTGTTTTTGTTAAGATATTTATGCATGGTTCCAGTATATTTGCCTCTGAAGCCCTTTTTTCTTTCAGTGGGACTGGAGGAGTCCCTCTTTTAGGTTACATATTTTTTCTTTTATACTCGCATGCGTTCAATTTCCTTCGTCCACGTGTAGGGTCGACCCCTTCTGAGACTGATACTTGTCCCATCAGTCTCAGACCTAAGTCATTGAGAGTTGTTGATAAAGTTAATGGATAAGGCTCTGTTAGGCGCAGAGATATGCATGGGGAAGGTGGCAAAGGAAGCCTCTCTTAGATATTTTAGATTTCCCCTTCGAGCATGCCCTTTTACCTTTCTGCCCTTTTTCTTGGGTCAGCCGAGGACTGCACTGTCCTCGGCTGCTTCTCCGGGCCAATTGGGCCACACTATTCTTGAACTCTGGCCATGACCTTTTTAGGCTTGGGCCTTTGGACCCTTCATCAACAAACGGGTCTGGCCCGCCGATTACTGGACCCCACAATAGCCCCTCAAAACCCTGCTGTCCGGCCTCTTGGTTGGAGAGGGGGGTTTTGGTAACTCCGAGCCTTCATTACTGCTCATTTAGTTCGGCCCTTAATCAACGTTGGCGACTCTTCACCTCCCCGAGGAACGCGCCGGTTTACAAGATGTTTCCCTCGGTTTACGTGTGATGCGCTTATACCGTTTGGTTATCCGTAGCACGCCTTTAATTTCTTCCTTTTACGAGACCTCCCAAATCTTACGGTTACTGATAACGTGGGGGAATGAAATGAATGCGCATTTATTCGCAGATTTCCTTGAGGATCAGAACGTGTTACGTGCCCCTATCTTACTCCCTTATATAAAGAGAGAAAACCAGAGGTGATTCTTTCATATCTGAATCCCTTAGGCCCTTCTTATAGTTCACTTCTTCCATCTGGTTACTCCTAATCCAATAATACATCCACCATAGTAGTCGGCCATGAATGAATCCTTCATTTTCCAGAAACGCCATGCCCTAACAAAACTCGAGATGGCTCGGTCAGGGCAAGGATGGCGGAGGCTTAAGATTTGCCTCCCCATTCTTTTAGCCAAAATCCGAAGCAGGGACTCGTCACACCCCCATTTCTGGTGTGACTGAGTCGAAAACCTCCCTTGTCATCTCCATCTGCTCTCCCATGAGCATACCTAATATGGCTCCCCTTCTCCCTCTTTTGCTCCTTTTACTTTCTTTTCATTGCTTCCCTCTTCTTCTCCTCCTTCCCGCTCATGTCCTCCATCTTCTTTTTCCCTTGCATTCTTCAGCGACAAGAGTTTGCTGAAGTGCTTCCATGTGTTCCAATTCTTCTTCCTTGTCCTTCATTATTTTTGTATAAGGTTCTTCTCCTGATATGAGCAGTACTGAGGTATAGATTTCAGAGAGACTTTGAAGGCGAGTTCAAAAGACACCTGATGGTTCACTTATTTGTATTACGGATGTTGTTACTGTCTTAGCAGTTCATTTTTTGTATAGGCTTGTTTAAGCCCTTCCTTGTACGTTGTAACAATTTTTCATATTAATAAAAGTTATTATTACTCTATTTCGTATGTCTTATTTATATATTCTAACAAATGTGAAAGCGCTGCTCGGCATAATAGTATAGCATTTGAATCAATAATAACTAAGGCCAAAGTAATCGTTGATAAAAAGATGCCACGATAACTTTAACAAAATTATTATTCAATATAACAGTCCGACCAGTAAGGAATGAGACTTATCTTAAAATTAGCCGTGACGGGTATTAAATGCTCGATAAGGTGTAAGAAGTAGTTATCCGAGGACATGTTACCCACCGGATGAATGGCCTCCTTAGGTTGACGATCATTAGGTTGTTCTGCCATCTCCATGATATGCGAGCCTTAGCCTTTTCCAGTATTTAAGCCGAGCAATTTCTTCATTCGGGCAGTTGATTTCCCAGGAAGCCTGAGTCCGAGGACTTTGCAAAACCTGGGTTTTACTCAGGACTTATGCGTTTTATCTTATGCACTTGACTTTTCCCTTAGGCTTGAGCCCGAGACTTGTGTCTTTATCGGTACTTGGTTTTCCCCTTTAGCTTGAGTCCGAGGACCATGCGAGCCTTAGGTTCTGTCCGAGACCAATGTCTGCATCAGTACTTGGTTTTCCCTTTTAGCTTGAGTCCGAGGATCATGCAAGCTTTAAGTTCTGTCCGAGACCAATGTCTGCATCAGTACTTGGTTTTCCCTTTTAGCTTGAGTCCGAGGACCATACAAGCCTTAGGTTCTGTCCGAGACCAATGTCTGCATCAGTACTTGGTTTTCCCTTTCTTTGAGCATTTCCCGAGGTGCCAAACAGGGGTTGTCCTCGGCCATGGCCATTACTCGGTGTGGGCCACAGTACCTGGGCCCTTACGCAAAGCGGGCCCGGGGCCACGAATCCACCTAGCCCATGAATTAAGAGATATTTCTGCAACTTTTGGCCACGTGGTACTCTCTGATGTCACGGTGACCGAGGTGCGCCTTCACGAGGCTCTTTAATCTTGTGGTTGCAGTTGATGTTGGAAGTTGAGCCAGGACTGTTTTGTCTGTAGCGTTTCTTGGGACGCCACGTGAGTTGACTGCCATCACCTTGTCTTTTCCAATAAATGGGAGGGAGAGAAAGTTGCTTTATATACGCACAAATCCTTCAGATTTTCTCCCACATCACAGCTTCCATATCCGGAGTTCTCCTTTCTTGGCATAACATGTTGAAAGTGAGGGTTGGGAAGAAAGAACTGTCTCCGCCGCAGAAGCGTCGTGTCTTCATGTGGCCTATAACAGTAAGGTATGGGCACAGGAAGCGCAAGTTCAGGAGAGTACTCCATCTCCACCGAGGGGGAGCGGCGTCTCTCCCTCTTTTAGTCAAAATCCGAAGCAGGCTCTGTTCATGCCAGCACTTTGGTATGGCAGAAGAAAGATTTTCCTCCATCAGCGCCTCTGCTTTGCGGCAGGCGTATATTTAGAGAAAGGCCCACCACCTCCAACTCCCTGCACCTTTTCTTCAACGGTGTCAGGTTCAAGTTGGGTCTCTTTGGCTGCCTGAGCTATGGGCATGTAAGGGTGCGGGGGAAGAATAAGGTCTCGGAGCTGTAGCCAACCTTTCCTCCGACATACCTCCTCGGCTTTCTCCAGCTTTCTTGTATTTTTCTTTTTCTTGTTTATGTAGTAAGTTTTGACGTAGGCTGATTCCAGCTTTTCATTTGTACACTGTACTATTTCTTCATTGTAATAAAAATGGAAATTGATTTACATGTTTTAAGCGTTGGTCTAATGGGCAACACAACTTTGTGAACGAATGTGCTCTATGTATGTGTTGCTTTGAGAATATTTGTGATAAAGCTACTTTGAAGCATAATCTAATCAACTCTCATCTGTCAGCACTATCAAGCAGGATAATAATAAATCATAGTAAGTTAAACTTAGGAAACTAACCGAGATAACAATTGAACGTTCCATAGTAAGCATGAGAATATTGTATGAGGACGACAAATTCGAAATAATTCATCCGAGGGAGTGACCGAGCACTGCATGACTTCAGTTATGCTTTTGGAAACATGTTACTCCATTCTATTCTGGTCCCTCTAGTGTTGAGGATCCGAGGGCAAACTAGAGAATCCAGGTAACACAGCTTTTCCTTTTAAGTAATTGGTTTCCCCAGAGGCTTGGGTCCGAGAACCATGCAAGGCCTTGGTTCTGTCCAAAACTTGTACGCTTCTTTTTAAGTAGTTGGTTTCCCCAGAGGCTTGGGTCCGAGGACCATGCAAGGCCTTGGTTCTGTCCAAAACTTGTATGCTTCTTTTTAAGTAGTTGGTTTCCCCAGAGGCTTGGGTCCGAGGACCATGCAAGGCCTTGGTTCTGTCCAAAACTTGTATGCTTCTTTTTAAGTAGTTGGTTTCCCCAGAGGCTTGGGTCCGAGGACCATGCAAGGCCTTGGTTCTGTCCAAAACTTGTATGCTTCTTTTTAAGTAGTTGGTTTCCCCAGAGGCTTGGGTCCGAGGACCATGCAAGGCCTTGGTTCTGTCCAAAACTTGTATGCTTTTTTTTTTTTTTTAAATAGTTGGTTTCCCCAGAGGCTTGGGTCCGAGGACCATGCAAGGCCTTGGTTCTGTCCAAAACTTGCATGCTTCTTTTTAAGTAGTTGGTTTCCCCAGAGGCTTAGGTCCGAGGACCATGCAAGGCCTTGGTTATGTCCAAAACTTGCATGCTTCTTTTTAAGTAGTTGGTTTCCCCAGAGGCTTGGGTTCGAGGACCATGCAAGGCCTTGGTTCTGTCCAAAACTTGTATGCTTCTTTTTAAGTAGTTGGTTTCCCCAGAGGCTTGGGTCCGAGGACCATGCAAGGCCTTGGTTCTGTCCAAAACTTGTATGCTTCTTTTTAAGTAGTTGGTTTCCCCAGAGGCTTGGGTCCAAGGACCATGCAAGGCCTTGGTTCTGTCCAAAACTTGCATGCTTCTTTTTAAGTAGTTGGTTTCCCCAGAGGCTTGGGTCCGAGGACCATGCAAGGCCTTGGTTCTGTCCAAAACTTGGATGCTTCTTTTTAAGTAGTTGGTTTCCCCAGAGGCTTGGGTCCGAGGACCATGCAAGGCCTTGGTTCTGTCCAAAACTTGCATGCTTCTTTTTAAGTAGTTGGTTTCCCCAGAGGCTTGGGTCCGAGGACCATGCAAGGCCTTGGTTCTGTCCAAAACTTGCATGCTTCTTTTTAAGTAGTTGGTTTCCCCACAGGCTTGGGTCCGAGGACCATGCAAGGCCTTGGTTTTGTCCAAAACTTGTATGCTTCTTTTTAAGTAGTTGGTTTCCCCAGAGGCTTGGGTCCGAGGACCATGCAAGGCCTTGGTTCTGTCCAAAACTTGCATGCTTCTTTTTAAGTAGTTGGTTTCCCCAGAGGCTTGGGTCCGAGGACCATGCAAGGCCTTGATTCTGTCCAAAACTTGCATGCTTTTTTTTTTTAAGTAGTTGGTTTCCCCAGAGGCTTGGGTCCGAGGACCATGCAAGGCCTTGGTTCTGTCCAAAACTTGCATGCTTCTTTTTAAGTAGTTGGTTTCCCCAGAGGCTTGGGTCCGAGGACCATGCAAGGCCTTGGTTCTGTCCAAAACTTGCATGCTTCTTTTTAAGTAGTTGGTTTCCCCAGAGGCTTGGGTCCGAGGACCATGCAAGGCCTTGGTTCTGTCCAAAACTTGCATGCTTCTTTTTAAGTAGTTGGTTTCCCCAAAGGCTTGGGTCCGAGGACCATGCAAGGCCTTGGTTCTGTCCAAAACTTGTATGCTTCTTTTTAAGTAGTTGGTTTCCCCAGAGGCTTGGGTCCGAGGACCATGCAAGGCCTTGGTTCTGTCCAAAACTTGCATGCTTCTTTTTAAGTAGTTGGTTTCCCCAGAGGCTTGGGTCCGAGGACCATGCAAGGCCTTGATTCTGTCCAAAACTTGCATGCTTTTTTTTTTTAAGTAGTTGGTTTCCCCAGAGGCTTGGGTCCGAGGACCATGCAAGGCCTTGGTTCTGTCCAAAACTTGTATGCTTCTTTACTCGCTTATTATTCCGAAGGTTTAGCTCCTCGAATAAGGTGGATGAAGTCGGCCTGATGTTTGAAGCCCCTAGGCTTGCCCATGTCGTTGACACCGTGGAACGTAGCCCCTTGTGGGAGCCTATGTTGGAGTAGCAACAAGGTGTCGCCGGTAATACAAGCATCCTCATAGTCCCTTGTTCGATAGAAGCTCAACCTTGCCACCGCTCGAGCTAACACGCAAGCCTCCCCACAGACGGCGCCAATTGTAAGCACACGATTTGCGTTAAACCGCAGTTGAGTTGGGTTCGCACGTAAATGGGCCCATACAATATCATTTGTAGAGAGTGGGATCGAAAGGCTAAACCATGTTTACCCGGCCGTGTTTTTGTTAAGATATTTATGCATAGTTCCAGTATATTTGCCTCTGAAGCCCTTTTTTCTTTCAGTGGGACTGGAGGAGTCCCTCTTTTAGGTTACATATTTTTTCTTTTATACTCGCATGCGTTCAATTTCCTTCGTCCACGTGTAGGGTCGACCCCTTCTGAGACTGATACTTGTCTCATCAGTCTCAGACCTAAGTCATTGAGAGTTGTTGATAAAGTTAATGGATAAGGCTCTGTTAGGCGCAGAGATATGCATGGGGAAGGTGGCAAAGGAAGCCTCTCTTAGATATTTTAGATTTCCCCTTCGAGCACGCCCTTTTACCTTTCTGCCCTTTTTCTTGGGTCAGCCGAGGACTGCACTGTCCTCGGCTGCTTCTCCGGGCCAATTGGGCCACACTATTCTTGAATTCTGGCCATGACCTTTTTAGGCTTGGGCCTTTGGACCCTTCATCAGCAAACGGGCCTGGCCCGCCGATTACTGGACCCCACAGCAGAAATTTTAATAAATTTTTAGATTTTAAGAATAGATATATACATATTTTTTGGATAAATATGACAAATCAAGTAATGAAAGAAAAGTAGTATTTGATTTACAACTATATCAATCGTGTTTATCTAAAATGTTATCAACTAAGTCTAAAATCAATAGACTCTTCATCTAATCTTTTTTTTATTTAAATTATATTATCATGTGTAACAAAAAAACAACATAGTACACGTAAAAACAAAGTATTAGATGAAGATTTTGGATAAACATACTTCCTATGTTAATTCTTCTTCTCTTATAATTCCTAAAATGATTAGAAATCTAATTTCCACACAATTGAAAATTCTCTCACTCTCCATCAAATTGCATAAAATTTTTAATTTTTTTTTTAAATAGACATTTTTTTTGTTCTTATCTTCTTCTCCTATAATTTTTAAGTTGATAATTTGATTACAATCCAAATTCTTCATCTAATAATTTTCTTATTATAATTTATAAGTTGATAAATAATATCAATTTGATTACAATCCAAAATCTTCAACTTATCCTTATTTTTTAATTTAAATTATATTACTACATGTAAAAAAATTAAAAAAAAAAAAAAAAAAAACAACAACAACAACGTTGTACACTTTAAAAAATCAGTAAGGAAGTACATGTAAAAAAAAAAAAAAAAAACAGCAAGTACTCTTTGTATTTAAATAAAACACTAAATTCTTTGAATTTCCTCCTGCCACTTTTTTTAAGGTTTAAACTTCAACTTTACACTCCCACAAATTAGACTAACATTAGACTTTTTATTCATATCAATTTCTTCAATGTGGAGTGTATATATACTAAATAATTTATAATGAATATGTACTATAAGGTTCTTTTTCTTTATACTTCTCTTCTTCTACCTACAACCTTTTAGGTATGTATTTGTTTGCTCTAATTTTTTGTCATTAAATCGAATAGGTTTTGTGTATTTTTTTTGTTTTTTGTTTAACCTAATTTGCTTATAATTTATACAATTTATATGATTATGGTTTGAGAATGTTGAGGGCCATTTGTGAGAATCCAGGTGAAAAGAAAGAAAGCCCAATAACAAGGGCAACAAAGAATTGACAAAGCAGATAGCAAAACCATTAGGCCCAAGCGGCAGGAATAATAGATCACAGGCCCAAGAAATAAACAAATGGATCTTGAAGAGGCAAGTGGGCTCAAAGAAGCCCAGAAAGAGAGAAATAGCATCCCATAGGCAGTGTATGAGGTAGAAAAGCGAGAAAGGGCCGCCGCAAGCCCAAGGTAATGCAAACTAAGAAAGTAAGGGGTTTTATGGCAGACCCATAAACCCCAAGGATGAGAATAAGGTTATTGGACCAAGGAAGCCCAATGAAGTTAGTAAAAAGCCTATGGGAATGTAGAATTAGTAAAAGGGCTAAGGAAGTCCAAAGAAAGCAAACGGACCGAGGATGCCCAAAGGAAAGTCAAAAGGGACATAGGAGCCCATAAATAAAAGCAAACCAGTGGCCATGCCAAGTCACTGAGAGAAGGAATAAACGGCTGGCCTAAAAGAGGCCTAGCAGGATTAAGTTATTACGGCAAGAATAACAGTACGACATTGTAAGAAATAAAAGAAACCAAGGAGTGGGCTAAAAAAATATAAGACCCATCATCAAATAAAGCCCAGCCCCTGAGTGGAGTGGGAAAACAAAGAACAGCCCACATAAGAGGTAAAAAAAAAACACAGACGGCGAGCCTCCAGATCACGGTAGACGAATGGACAACAAGCAAGTTTTGGACACATATAATGAAGGCACGCGCAAGGCCCAGACACCACTAGCCTGTACCCAGCCAATATAGAGCATGGTGAGGTCGGGGGTCAGAGGATCAGAGGGCATGGTTTGGTGGTGGGGAGAGGGAAAAAATCTATTTTTATGGTTCCGGCTCAGGCTCTTTCGAGGAGGTGTTCTGCTGGGATGGTTTACTACCCAAAAGAGGCAAGCTAAGTTGGAACCATTAGGTGCATGCCATGAGGGATAGGGAGAGAGAAATGACCCAGACCGTGGTAGGAAAGGGTGTCACGGCAGACTAGCAAACAAAATACACTTCCTTGTCTGGCAATGGGAGGACGACACACAAACGGAACAGTGATGGTCGGCTAGTATACCCAGACCAGATAGAGGGAGTTAAGGGTTAAAACAGTAAAATCGGGTCACGACAGACACTATAAAAGGAGGGTCTTGCCGTGAATAGAAAAAAAAGGAACAATAGAACTTTTAAAAAAAGAAATAAAAAAACTTAAAAGAAATAGCAAAGAAAACGAAGGGAGAAGAAAGAAAAAAATAGTGAGGATTAGAAAGATGGGCATGCACCGGTAGATTAGTCCCTTCTCTCCCTCATGGAACCCGGCCATCTATAAGAAAAATCGAGAGTACCCACGTAGAAAACCACTTAGACCCGTTTCCCTCAGGGCAGTTAACCTCTACGGCAGGACTCTTTCTTGAGAGATTTACTGCTTTAAGGAGAAACGTTCTCCCCTTTGTGGTTCTGCTCCTACAGATTGAATTTTCCGGTCGATTTCCTCTAATATTCCGACTAACCCATGCTTATAATCCTCTGTTATGCCTTTTTTCTCTTCTGTGAAAAAGAAAACAAATAGTATTGTTATTGTAATTGATTTTAAGGGCTATTTGGTCAATTCCCCATTAAAGTGGCTAGATATTTTCTGTTTATTTTATTATTATTATGTCTGCCTATCACAATTTATCTGAAACAGTTTCGCTTGCCGTGAACACGTCCCTGGCAGATTTGGCCTAGTTTGCGCACAAACCAGACCAACTTAAGCTGAAACTGGACCGGTCCCGACTCTCTTATCCAGAAAACTTGGGCTTAGTGCAACAGGAGGCAGCCCAACACCACTAGCACAGCCCACCCCCTTACAGAGAATTAATCATTAAATATGCTTCAGCATGATTTTTTAAATTATTTTTTGTTTTATGACATGGGTTCTAATGGTGATATGTTTCTTTCATCCTCTCAATTTTGATTTAGAGAAAATTCTTCTTTTTAGCTTACAATTAAGCATGTTTTGATAAAAAATTGATTATAAATTCTTCATAACAATTTGATTTTTTTTTTCCTGATTGAAATAGATTTGGCTAACTATTAGAGTTGTACACGTTGATCTATAAAAGAAGTCAATCTGTCCATTTAGTTTTTTTTTTAATTTTTTTATCAATTATTAAATATGGTTTGACATGATTTTTTGTCAATCGTAAAATTTTATAATAAAGAACAATGACAAACAAGAACAAGGATATAGTGTACAAAGAAGTATTCAACAATCTCTCAAAGATACAAAATTCTCATTAGAGCACAATTGGTAGGTTACAAAATAATAATTTTATTTGGTGTTATCATTTTATATTTGATAATTATTATACCAATTTTTTTTTCCATTTTTTATTATAATAATTATTTGAGAGATTATTGTTTATCAAATAAAATGTATATCCTATAAGTTTATGATAAAATCGTGCAACGCACGAACCTTTAACTAGTACCCTTATAATATTAAAAGGTGAAATACCGAACTGGTGAAGGTCTTTTTCTTTTTTTCTTCTTCTAAATACCCTTATAATATTAAACAAAAAAAAATTCATTATTGGTGTAGAATGGTGCTTATTTATGTCCGAAGTTCTGATTTCATTAATTTTGTTATTTTAAAAAAAAAAAAGTTAGGCTGCTCTTCTATTTTTTTGGATAAAATTTAATAATTTGCATCAATTATAATTTAGTATTATTACATTTTTTTTTAACCACAACAAAATTTAGAGATGTGGTAAGTTAGCAGGTAAAAAAATCTAGGATTTTTATAAATTATTGAAATTCCAACCCCCCCACCCCACCCCCCCCCCCCCCCCCACAAAAAAAAAAAAAAAAAAAAAAAAAAGGCTCTAACAAGTTACATTTTTCTAATGCAAATACTCTAATGGTGTATTTGGATCCCTTGAATCCAAATCCAAATCCTTTGTTTGGGTAAGTTAAAAGAAATGGATTTGGATTTGATCCCAAATCCGTCTTGGATTTTAGGGGTCCAAATTCGATGATTTGAAATCCCCTCACAAACCCAAGAAATTAGAAATCCCTCATCCTCACGCTCACGCTCACTTCTCAATTCTTAATCAGCTCCAGAAACTCTGTCACGCTCTCTCTTCCTCGCCCAAGCTTTTCTTCTTTCTCTCTTTCTCGCGACAATACAGGTTTGTCTCTCAACTCTTCTCTTCCTCTTTTGTGTTTTGGGTGTTCAATTGTGAAGAAATGTGATCTGAGTTTCGCTTATTTTGATTGGTGAAGGTTGATTTCCTGTCTAATTTTGGTGGTTTTGTTTGATCATATGGGGAATTGATGGTTAATTTGTGTTTGATTTGGCTGATTTTTTCTGGGTTTTGGTTGGATTTATCTGAGATTGGTTTTTTTTTGGTAATATGTTTAAGCTCTACTCTGTGGACGAAGTTGGATTTATCATTTAGGACGCGCGTGGCTATTTTTCATCCAAGAAGTCATTGTATAGCTTTGAGGTGTATTTGTTTTGACTATGTGCATTCAGTTTTGTAGGAAAAGAATGTTTGATGTGGTTTAATTAATGTGAAGGTATAGGGTCACGGAAAAGAGTGAGCTTTATGTTAAATTGGATCAGATGGAAGTTAAAGTATTATAGGTAAATGAACTAATTAATATATAACAAGTAGATGTTTGAATAGGAAAGTGTTTTACTTTGGTGGGAGATATTAATCTTTCTATCAGAGTGTGAAGATGTTTGACAGAAGTTCACACAAGCATATCTTCATTTTTAGTACTACAATATTCTGGTTTTCCTCATTATAAAAATAAGAGTTGGGATAGGAATTTAATGCAAGATGTGAAGGCTGGCTGGTGTGTGTCATATTCTTTTCATGTTATGGACAATACAGATTGATAATTAGTCCGGAGCTGTTCCACTTTTCAAATTCAAGAATTTTGTTGAGGTAGAGTAAGGTCTGGAATTAGATATTAGTTTCAAATCTTGCCTAATAAAAAAGAAATGGGAAATCCCGGGTTCTTCAATTAACATCCTTACTTGCTCATTGGAATGAAAATACCATATTAATCTACCTAACTATTAATAACATATACTGTGATAGGGGCCTGCTTCATTGGTTAGCCTAGTTAGCATTGACAAGTTTGATTTATTGAGCACCACCAGATGCACATCAATCAATGGTTCCAATATTTTTACTTTTAATTATTGGAGCCCCTTAATCCTTGTTTTCCTGCTAATGTATATGCTTCTACATATATATTTCTCTGTTGGAAGCAGATCGATGGGGATGGATGATAAACTCATGCTAACTGTTGACCAGGTATCCTTTTCAGCTATCTTCTCAACGGTCAAATTATCATGCGTAATAGAGACAAATTGAAGGAACTCCATCAACAATATATAGAACATAGTTCAAAGTATAACCAGGATTAAGTCTCAAGGCAAGTTTAAATAACTTGAGCCTGATGTGGTCATGCCTAATATGCTAGACCTCTTGTTGTACATCTTATTATATGCTTGTCTCATAGGTCAACAAAAGGTACAGGGTCTTCATCACAATGATAAGATTCATAATAGAACTTTTATCAAATAACTTCAAATTCTGGATGGTGAATCATTAGAATTTTCATGTTGAAGTTTAATTCTGCACGCCTATGCACATTTTATTTTTCCATTATTTGGAAATGAAACAAGTACCTCTTCTTAGCTGTGCTAAAGAAGTTTTTTTTTTCTTTCTTTATTTTTTGGAAGTGTTCAACAACAACAACAACAACAAAAAGTATTATTGAAAGTTGCTGATTCATTTTTGAGTTCCTTCTCCAAAAGAATGGGGTTCAATTTTTAAGTTTCAAGAATCAAGCTTAACCTTGAGGAGAAAGATGGGGTTAAGTGGTTGAAAGTTTTGATCTGAATTTTGGTTGTTGGAGTATATGGAACATGGCTGAGAATTCTATCAGAAATATAAAACTATTGGGATAAGAGAATTACTTTCTATTCACAAGTTGGAGATTCTTCTAAGCTTGTTTTTTGGTTTTTTCAGCGGATTTTTGGGGCTGTTTCTAGGTATTTTTCTGGTATGATTTACAGAGGATAATTTGAGGGTCTTTGTGAGGTTTTTAAGTAGTTTTGGGTAATTTGTAGGGATGTTTTGTTGTTTTTTGGTGCTGTTTAGACCTGGCTTTGCAGTGGGGTTTTAAGTGAGCTCTTGGCTGGGTTTCACTAACTGTTTGAGATTAATTTCTGGTTTTTGGGATTTGCTATTATAAATTAGTAGATTTCAATAGTTTTGTTTAATTATGTTAATTCACTTCTTTTTTATTTTATTTTTTTATTTTATTTTAGAAAAATGCAAAAAGCAGGTGCTTATAAAAACATAGCTATTGACAATTGGGAAGACATTGAGATCTTGTGTGGGAGGGATAGAGCTATTGGCATTGGTGTAGAACATATGAACGATGCAGTTGAAGTTACGACTGGAGAAGGAGAAAATGAGGTGAATTCTCTCATTGCACAACAACCATGTCAATGTTCATTATCAACAAGTTCTGCAGCGGAGCCTCACAAAATAAAAAAGGGGTAGGAAAGATCCATTAGTTGAAGTTGTTGCAGATATTGGTTCTACTCTTATAGAGTATTGTTACTCATTTTTAATTGTTAAGAACTCTAGAATAATTTTTTAGTTGGATATTTTGAAAGTTGTGAAAAAACTCATGCATTTGGGTTCTCTCTATCTTGATATAGAACATTTTAGTTGTCAATAGTTGGCATGACATTTGATCTTGACAATTGGATTATCAATGAATTTTTGTTTTTCATTACTTCATGTATTTATTAATTAGATTATCAATGGTTTTTTCATTACCTCATAAATTTATTAAAATTATTAATAAAATTAAAATGTAGAAGGATTAAGAAAAATGATAATTAAAAAAAATATATTTTATTGATCTTAAATTTAAATCTAAATCCAAATCTAAATTTAGGGATTTAAACAATAGAATTTCAAATTCTTCATTACTAAAAAATACCCCCAAATAAGGAATTTTTAAATCAATAGATTTCAAATCAATGAATTTCTAATCTAAATCCAAATCGGAATGTTGTCATCCGTCCACAACCTAAAATTGAGATGGATATATAGGTACGAACAGTTCACCAGGTCAGCAACACATCAGGACAAGTATTAAAAAGTACGAAAGAAACGAAGAAGCACGTCAGATCCAAATCCAGTAACAAGTCTCCGATCCAGATTCAAATCAAGACAATATTTCCAAACCAATCACATGACGCCACATCACAAAACGACATTTCCACCATACACAATTGCCCATACTGAACCCTAATGAAATGACCAAAATACCCATCCCAATCCTGCTCTTTATCTAACTAACATTTCCGAATGCAAATCACACTCAGTTTTCATTCACAGAACTCAGAGAGTCTCTCTCTCTCATGGCGTCTATGGCTTCCCTTCTCCATCGAAAGCTCCAACACCAACACAATCACAATCACAAACCTTTCTTCTTCTTCTTCCAATCACGCTTATTCTCCGACTCTGCTTCTTCTTCTTCACAGAGCATAGAGAAAATTCTCGTGGCGAACAGAGGCGAAATCGCTTGCCGAATCATGAGGACCGCGAAGAGGCTAGGGATTCGGACCGTCGCGGTGTACAGCGACGCAGACCGTGACGCGCTTCATGTCAAATCGGCCGACGAGGCCGTCCTTATCGGTCCTCCACCGGCTCGGTTGAGTTACCTCAACGCGTCGTCGATTGTCGACGCTGCGTTTCGCACTGGTGCGCAGGTGAGCTAGAGAAAGGAATTCGTTTCTCTGTTTGGTTGGTGAGAAAGTGCGGGAAAATTAGAGAAATTGAATTTGTCTTGTTTTGAGCTGATTATGCATGTGTTGTTGATTGTTGAAGTTAATTTCAATTCCATTGAGTTTTAGTGAAATTTGTGCTATTTATCATTTTTCTAATTAATGTCTATAGTAGTAGTATTTGAATAATGATATAGTTATTAGCTAACGTCTAGATTCTAGAACAGTACTATTTGAATTGTACTGATCTAAAACTTGTTCAAAATAAGATTGTTTTGTGTAAATATGTATTAAGATATTCGAAAATCAAAATATGCTTTGGCAATTGGGATATAGTATATGCTTGGAGGTTTGCTATTTGTATTAGTTTTGTGCACAAATTGATGGCATAATCATTTTTTGCAACTCCACATGTACCCTAACCTCTGCAATATTTTGTTGACATCGTAATAAATATTCATGCATGTAATCCCATTACATAGGATTTATGTGGGTCCCACGTAATGGACATTTAAGTTCTTTGTTGGGAATGTTATGAATTGCTTCTGTGTTGACTGATTAATACTATCAAACTGTAATAGCATATATAGTGATGATGATTGATGTAAAAGTCAGCATTTTTTACTATAGTGGATGGCTTTTGCTTGGTATTTTAGCCCTAACAACACCTACATATGGTGGATATGTAGGTGTTTTGTTATTACATTTTCTTTGTTTGATACTTTGATTGCCTCACTGATGTTCAATACTTGTTGTGTGTGGCTTTGTATTGCTAGTAGATGATTAATTGCTTTTAATATTTTGGACATTGCAAGGACATGCTTTCAGAGTGGATATCTTATTTTGATAATTAGGCTATCCACCCTGGCTATGGTTTCTTATCGGAGAGTGCTGATTTTGCTCAAATTTGTGAGCATAGAGGTCTTAAATTTATCGGCCCTCCAGCATCTGCAATCCGTGACATGGGTGATAAAAGGTACAACTTGCTTGTTTCTGACCAAATTTCTTCTTATCGTTCATAAACCAGACACCCGTTTCTGTTATGATCTCAAATATTCCCATTTGTAACTACTGTTAATTCTTTTACAAGCATGTGTGTGTGTGTGTGTGTGTGAATATGTGCACACACATGCATTTGGGAACTTACCCCTCTCTGTGCAATAAAAATTTCTATTTATAAAGGACAGATTCTCAACTTAGTGACGCTTAATCTACTTAACAGTGCATCAAAGAGAATAATGGGTGCTGCCAGGGTACCACTTGTGCCTGGATATCATGGCAATGAACAAGATATAGATCTGATGAAGTTAGAAGCAGACAAGATTGGGTACCCAATCATAATAAAACCAACTCATGGAGGAGGAGGAAAGGTGTGTGACTATTATTATTTTGACATATTTCCTACAATTGTAAATGGTGCTAGTGTTATGGGTATGGTGATGCAAAATACATATATGAAAACCTAAAATGTCTTACCTAATATGTGTGTCATGATGTCCGTGCATTTTTATTATCATTGTCCTGTTACATTAGTGGGGACCTTTTCATGTAATGTTTCATCAGAATGATCAATCTGCCATGTGTCTGAGTTGAAAACTCTAGGGAAGAGATGTATTGATTTAGGTTAGATTTGAAAAGCCAGATTGGTTGTTCTAAACTCTTGCCTAAGGAGTCTATTTCTTGCCAGTTGCACTTCAGCCTGGTTTCAAGGGTCACAAATTTAATGGCAACGTCCATAAAAAGTAAATATTTGATGTAACTGTTCAGAAATTTAAACATAGCTACATATTTTATGATAGTGATCTTGTCCAGTACGTGCTTTTGCCACGTCCATCTGTTTAATATGTTCAATAGTAAAAATTGTTGGTATAGCCTCTACAACAGGGCAGGAGCAAAGGGCTTTAATTAGGATTTTCCTTGTCATGACTGAAATTCTGTTTTCTTTTCACATGAAGTTCTTAGATTGTTCATTTTATAGGGTATGAGGATTGTAAACAGTCCAAATGAATTTGTTGAATCTTTCTTGGGAGCACAACGTGAGGCTGCTGCTTCTTTTGGCATAAACACAATATTGCTGGAGAAATATATCACACAGCCAAGGCACATAGAAGTTCAGGTATTGTCATTCTTTGTATAATGTGAGTATTTCTTTTTCAAAATAGTAGTTGATTATAACTGTAATGTAATGTAACCATTTCTTTTCTAATATTCTTATGGTGCTCTATAGTGGATATTAATTCTGAATAAAATTAGACTCTGGCTCCATAAGTTAGTGGAAAATAAATTTTATAAATTTTTGGTAGACAAGTAAACTGCACTCAATCTGATACTCATCATATGCTCTGATTGTCAATCAAAATTACATATTGATTGTAGATACTCCTCTGTTTATTGTAGATATTTGGGGACAAACACGGGAATGTTCTTCATTTATATGAAAGGGATTGCAGTGTGCAGAGAAGACACCAGAAGATAATTGAAGAAGCTCCAGCTGTAATGATAGCTTTCTGGATTTTTTTGTACTGGTTTGTGATTGTAGTTATTCTAGATTTGTAATGGAACACTCATTAATGCAGCCAAATGTTTCCATTGATTTCCGCTCCCACTTGGGTCAAGCTGCTGTTTCTGCGGCCAAGGTGAGGTTTCCTAATCTGTTGAACTATATAATATTTATGCTCATGATCTGATATTTGTAGTTTGTTTGAAAATTGCATTACTTGGTTATGAACACGTGAATGCATGTGAGTAGTGCTCTGGGGAACTGCAAGGATTAGTTAATGTAATAATGTCCCCTCTGACTCTTTGAATATTTTACGTTGAGCTACCACTTTTGATTAAACATATTAATACTATTGTGATAGTGGAAAAGAAAAAAACTGAAGAACTTCCTATCTTGGATTCCATTTGATAGGTTTATCATACAAAAGACTTCTAATTAGCTGAGACTTTGCATACATTGTGCACAAAATATTAGTCAAACAAGCCAGCTTGATAAGGTGAGGGTAATAAGATAGATTGGATATGTGGGAGTTTATAAGTAGCTAAAAGTTTTTGGACAGGATGGCATTTTGTGGTATGAGGTGCCAAATTCTGCCCAAGCAAGCATTCTAATTCGTTTGCCTTGCTTTAAAACTTGATCTGTAGAATATTTTTCTAATCTGTGCCCCTTTCTCTCTTCTTTTTCTATTTGTCTTACGGTAGCATGTCTGTTATGGTGTCTAAACATGCTTGTAGTGGCCTTATTTAAACTTTGGATTATATCCCACATGTTGAAGTTGTATCTTCAATGCATAGCACCTTGTCCTTTTACAGACTTGTCTCTTGAGTACTTCCTTTTAGCCCTTTTGTTGTGGTTGTTGTTGTGTGTGTGTGTGTTTTATTTTCCTTTTTTAATTACCACTACGATGAAGTCTCTATCTGATACATAAAGGCAGTTGGATATCACAATGCTGGCACTGTGGAGTTTATAGTTGACACAACCTCAGGCCAATTTTATTTTATGGAGATGAACACCCGTCTTCAGGTACTGTTGTCAATCTATCTCTCTCTATTAAAATCCACAAGATGTACAGAATCCTAATGAGGAGCATATATATGCAGGTTGAGCATCCTGTGACTGAGATGATTGTTGGTCAAGATCTTGTAGAGTGGCAAATCCGTGTTGCAAATGGAGAAGCTCTTCCCATGAGTCAGTCACAGGTGCCGTTATCAGGTAAATATAATCTCTTGATGAAGGTCATGTGTAGAGTTGATCTTGCTTGCTTTCCTTTTCTATTTTTTCTTTATGCTTGTTTACCTATTTATAATATATGACCCTAGACTACTTTTAAATAATGGCTTGACTGGCATTAACCATGAGAAGGGGAAGGCTACCCCACATTCCTACTATCGCTATTATATCCCATAAAAATGAAGAAAAGATCAACTGCTGGATGGGACCTGTTTTAGAATAAATCCTTTTATCCTTTGCTTTATTTGGTTGCTTAGAAGATGGAATAAATAACTGAAATATCTTTAATTCTCTCTGCTCCTCTATTGCCCTTACAACCTAAACATTAAAATAGGACTTCTAGATTTGAAAATTTAAACTTTTTCTGCTAATAAACTGAACTGATGATAGCAGACTGCAGTTTTTAGTTATATAAAGTTGATAGTTATGACTCAGGTTGTATAATTAAGTTGCTATCAATTGTTAGTTACCAAAAGGGAGGAAAAAAGAAAAAGAAAAAAGGAGTCCATCTTATGTTATTACAGTTATGTCTTGAAGGGCCAATCTGATGAAATACTTGAATTATTTCTGGGATTTCATTATTTTACTAGTTCTTATTATGCGTCTTTAATGTAGATCTATTTCATAAACTAACACTTCTTAATTAATTAAAATTAAACAATTTACAAAAAAGAAGAAGCTCATAATGGGTTTGAATTCCATATTTAAGTTTACACATTACACACAAAGCATGTTCAGTATAGAGATCCTGGATCTTTATAATTTCCTTCTTACCTATCAAAAATAAATTAAAAAAATAATAATAATAATTTCCCATTATCATGACAGGTCATGCTTTCGAAGCCCGAATATATGCTGAAAATGTAGCGAAAGGTTTTCTTCCTGCAACTGGAGTTCTTCATCATTATCGTCTTGTTCCAGTGTCATCAACAGGTCATTTGCATGACATATCTATGCTACTTATATTGTGTAAAAGATGTTTCAGCCCACACTTTTGCTGTTGAAAATAGCCAGTCTTTGTCCTTCTTTGTCCTTCCCTGCCTACAACATTGCAATTGCCTTATATAACTTATTAAGATTTCCTACTCCTTTTTTGTTTTGCTTATGTGGAATCTGTCTTTGAGCAGTTCGGGTTGAGACTGGGGTTGAACAAGGAGACACTGTTAGCATGCATTATGATCCTATGATTGCTAAGCTTGTAGTATGGGGAGAAAATCGTGCTGCAGCATTAGTAAAATTAAAGGATTGCCTCTCAAAGTTTCAGGTATACTCAATTTCAGAATTACAGCGTAGCAATCTTAATGAGTCTATTATAGTCATTGTTACAGCTGTTGCACATGTATGCATTTATTTCCAAGTTGTACACATTTTAGATAATTTTATCAGGTATCTCTAGGCAATGGATCCTCAATGGGGATGACTCCAAGTATGATGCCTATTGTCTGGATAAATAGGAATTTTGTCTGATAAAATTGTAAAAAGGTTTGTTCAGATGGTCAGGATGGTTCTACATATCAAATTTGGGAGGGGAGATCCCTAAAAGGGCCAAAATATATAATTCTACTTTTGTGCAGTAGCTTCTATTTAATATGCATCTTGTGTTTCCTCTGTACCATTCCTGGGATCCTATAGGTTTATTGCCTCATAACTATAGGTTCTACAATTTTTTGGAAGTTTCAACTATTTTTGGACGGTGAATTTCTTCTTGAGATGTATTTTATCTTTTAGACAGACTTAATCCTGATTGAATCACTAATGCAAATCTTTTGATTAGGTTGCAGGTTTACCAACCAATATCAATTTCCTCCAAAAACTTGTGAAACATTGGGCATTTGAGAATGGCGATGTAGAAACTCATTTCATTGAACACTTTAAAGATGATCTCTTTGTTTCTCCTACGAATGCAGTATCAGCAAAAGAAGCACATGAAGCTGCTAGATTTAATGCGGCCCTAGTAGCTGCATGTGTTATCTCAATGGAACATTCTCTATCGAAAGAAAATTCCCCTGGTAATTGAAGGTCTCATTCTTTTCTTGGGATATGGTAGTTGCTCTTAAAAGATATTTACGTCTGCCAATGTGTTCAGCAGGCAACAACTCACTCTCCATATGGTATTCGTCCCCACCTTTCAGAGTTCATCATTGTGCTAGGCATACAATGGAAATTGAATGGGAGAATGAATATGATAGCACTGGTTCAAATGTCCTTACACTCTCTATTACTTATAAGCCAAATGGAAACTATCTGATTGAGGTATTCATCCACTTGTAATGTGTTTAAGATAATGGTTTTTGTTGGCCAGTAATTTTGAAGTGATTTATGTTTAAGAGAGCATTCCCCCCAAACCCCCCCCCCCCCCCCCCCCCTCTCTCTCAAAAAAATTATATCCAATATAGGGTTGTTCTTTTTGGCATGATTCAATCAGACAGGAGAAAATTGCTCCCCTGGTTTTGAAGTCAAAGCAACACATCTAGGTAACCATGATTTCAGAGTTGAAGCTGATGGTGTAAGCATGGATGTCAGTTTAGCTGTTTACTTCAAGGTAGGAGCCTCTCTCTGCATGCATCTTTAGGAGTGTAGATAAATTAATTTATGGACTCTCTTCTGTACAGTTTCCATTGTTCTTGATTTTTCCCTATAGAATTCCAGTATAACTAATTATTGATTGCCAATTTGAGCTGGCAGGATCAAACAAAGCACATACACATATGGTGTGGGTCACATCATCATCAATTCAGACAGAAAATAGGACGTGAGTTGTCTGGTGATGATGAAGCCCAACATAAGCCCAGTTTTGATACAGCATCCCAACCCCAGGGAACTGTTGTGGCCCCCATGGCTGGTTTAGTAGTCAAAGTTCTGGTGAAGGACGGGACAAAAGTGGAGGAAGGGCAACCCATATTAGTCTTGGAGGCAATGAAGATGGAGGTTTGTGTTAATGCTACTTTCATTTTGCATCTAATTATTCCTTTTTCAAAAGTTTTCTATGCTGAACTGAATTATTTTTTCTTCTTCCCTTTAAAAGCATGTTGTAAAGGCACCATGTACTGGGTGTGTCCATGGGCTTGTAGTTACAGCTGGCCAGCAAGTTTCTGATGGTAGTGTTCTCTTCAGTGTCAAGGTCAGTTATTTGCCCTTTGACACACTTAGATATGAGCTAATAGATTTGGAATTGGTACAACAGAATAAACCGAATGTATAACTGGTAGTTGCAAATGCTGAGAATAGAATGGTATCATCTGGTGGATATTCTCTTACACTATTTGACTATTTGCTCTTTTACCTGCACTATGTGGTTTGGTTAAATGCTCCGTATCTTTTGCTTGTTTGTGGTACAAATGTAAACTAATTATTTGATGAAAATGAACAAATTTAAAAATTGTTTCTCCCTTGTGGTGATAAAGCTGAATACGGTCATCATGAACTTAAAGATATCAAGAGTGAGTATGTTTCATTCCAAATAAAAAAAACCTAGAACAGTCCATGCATCACTATTGTGAATTTGTGAGCAGATGTTCTTATGAAATGTGGTACTGTTGCTTAAAAATATACTGCATAAAAACCTCAGTTTTAATGTTGAAAGAATAACATTTTTTTAAATAATACAAACTCGGTGTTAATGTGTCAAATATACTGCAATTGCATGCATATATAAGTTCTAGAGATTATCAGGATTTTTACCTCAGTGGCTCATTGCTCAAAAAATAATTTGTCAATTTTTTAGTTATGGACAAAATAATTCACCATTGTATTTAGATTGTAGCTAGTATTTAACATTACCAGAGAGGTGGATGCATGAAATGAATTGATAACTTGTTAGCCAGTTTGTTGTTATATAAAGTTATGTTCAATTGGAAACTGATTATGATTTAAGCTCTTATATTTGTTCTTTTAAATGTCATAGAGTCATTCGGTTGGTTATCTTTAAATTTGTAGATTAATTATGGTTAGAATATGTGCTTGGGCAGGATCAGTAGAACCATCATGATGACGAGAGATTATATGTGCTTGGGCAGGATCAGTAGAACCATCATGATTTTACATTCTCTCTCCTGACAAATATTGATCGAGCTCGTAAGAATTGTGCTCAAATGAGGAGTCAGCGGAAGCTCTAACTACACTTCTGTTGTAATAAAATTGATGTATATCCCTTGTTTACTAGATAAAATAAAATTTTACCATCATCAAGATGTAATAATAGAACTTTTGCAGGCCTTTCAGTAATGAAAAGTAAAAATTGTAGTGTTCTTGTTCTTCTGAGCTGGTGAGCTGTTGTCTTTACCGGTCATAGTTTAATTAGCCTCCCATCAGAAACAATCATTATTATTACTATTATTATTTTTTTTTTCTTAATATGTTTTTTGTTGTTGTTGTTGTTTGGTGGTTGTTACATGTCAAGAGCATTGTAGCTCAAATCTTGGTGTTTCCAACAAAGTCATCCAAGGTTCCAATCCACCCCAACCCCAACTATTGAAATATCAAAAAATCATTAATTCTTTTCATCAAATGCTGGACGGATCAGCAGTAGATGTGCCTAAGGAATTTCTTAAATAGACTTGTCTAAAACTAGCCAAAATGTAGAACTTATTGCAACGTGATAATAAATGTTAGTATAATGATTAAATTCATCATTTTTTTTGTACACTTTAATTTTTGGAACGAGTAATAGATTAGATATTGATTGTTGCACAACTAGAAAAGACTCCCTAAGTGCATTTTGGGAAAATGAAAAAAAAAATGGTAGAAGTGGGAAAATTTTCTTTAAAGCTCTGTAAAACTCTTTTGTAATCTTAACTCTTAAGAAAAAATTGATATCTGAAATTTTGTTAGGATTGGAGTGAATGGATTTGATCTATTTAGCTGGATTTGTGGTCGGCTGGTCCTCCAAATGGAAGAGAGAAAGAAAACAGAAAGAGAAAAGAACAGAGAAGGAAAATAGAGAAAGAGAAAGCAAATTGGGAAACATTCTTATTATTATCTTCTGTACGGCCTTTCCTCTAATACCCCTTGACAAATGCCTTCCCCTCTAACCTGTGTCTGGTACCCTTCCAACTAACCCTTACTCCAACTAAACCCAATTCCTAACTAACTTCTAACTAATTGAGTTGCCACCCTGTTATAGCTTGCACATTACAATACCAGCAATTACAAACCACACTATACAATGCTAATCGACTACTGGTTCAGGACTCAAATTGCCATCTGCATCCACAGAAGGTAATGAAGGTACAACAGCCACATGCTTGCCCAACTTCTCTTTAAGACAAGAAACATGGAATGTAGGGTGGATTCTAGACTCTGGTGGTAGAGCCACCTGTAAGATACCTTGCCTGCAGAACTTGAAAAGGTCCATAATATCTAGGTGCCAGCTTGCCCAGATGCTTCTGCTTCATGGATTTCTGCTTGTAAGGCAGCAACCTGAAGTAGACCCAATCACCTACAACAAATTCCCTTTCAGTCCTGTGCTTATCAGCATTCACCTTCATCCTTTCCTGAGTTGCAACCAAATTTTGTTTCAACAAAGCCATAAGCTGCTGTTTAGTCCTCAATTGCACATCAACACTCTCAACTTTAGTGGTACCTGGAATATAATCCAGTAGCTTGGGAGGAGGGTAGCCAAATAAAGCCTCAAAAGGAGTTAACTTGGTAGAGGTATGAAAATTGGTATTGAACCAAAATTCAGCCAATGGTAGCCACTCCACCCAAGACTAAGGTCTATCAGTTGCAAATGCTCTCAAATAATGTTCTAGACTCTTGTTAACTACTTCAGTTTGTCCATCTGTCTGAGGGTGATAAGCTGAGGACATCACCAACTACACCCCTTGTAACCTCATCAACTCCTGCCAAAAATGAGAGGTGAACACAGGATCCCTATCACTTACAATTGTAGCTGGCATACCATGCAATTTTAATACATGTTGCAAATAGAGATTAGCCACCTTGGCAACTGTATAAGGGTGAGATAAGGGAACAAAATGGACAAACTTGGTAAGCCTATCCACTACCACTAGAACTACATCCTTGGATTGAGACTTAGGAAGGCCTTCAACAAAATCCATGCTAACATCAAGCCAAGGTTTGTTAGGTATAGGTAAGGGTTGTAACAGTCCAGCCACATGAAAAGTTTCATACTTAAGTCTTTGGCATACATCACATTCCCTAACATGCTTCTTCACATCAGATCTCAACCTAGGCCAATAAAAGTCTCTTTGCACCCTATGTAAGGTCTTGAGAAACCCTGAATGCCCCCCTAAAGGGCTGTCATGGACTTGCTGCAGTACAGCAGCCTTCAAAGCATCACAAGACCCAAGAAAAATCTTACCTTTATACAACAACAACCCATTCTGCACAGCATACCCTTTTGGAACCCCCTTTCCCAACTAAAAGGCGTGGAAAATATCTTGTACTTGCTGGTCAGAAGCATAATTGGCCTTAAGATCAGTCAACCAAGTTGGAGAGGAAAATGAAATCATGCACAAGACTCCTTTATGAACTTCTGACACGTCCACAGAATTACAATCATCAAAATCAACCTTCCTAGACAATGCATCAGCCACTAAATTGTCTTTTCCCTTCTTGTACTCAACAACAAAGACATAGCCTAGCAATTTAGCAAACCATTTCTGTTAGGCTGGTGTGCCAATTTTCTGCTCCAACAAGTACTTCAAACTTTGTTGGTCAGTTTTAACAATAAAAGGCCTGCCCACCAGATAAGCTCTCCACCTCTTGACAACAATAACTACAGCTAGCAGCTTTTTCTCATATGTTGACAAAGCCAAATTTTTACCTTTAAGGGCCTGACTGTGGTAAGCTATTGGCCTGCCATGTGCATTAGTACTGCACCAATCCCTCTTCCACACGCATCACACTCCACCACAAATGGATGATCAAAGTTTGGCAAAGCTAACACTGGAGGTTTAACCATAGCCTCTTTAAGTTGATGAAAAGCTAACTCAGCCTCATTAGACCAACAAAAAGAATCTTTTTTTAATAAGGTTGTCAAGGGAGCTGCAATTTGGCCATAACCCTTGACAAACTTCCTATAATACCCAATAAGCCCCAAAAACCCTCTCAAGGACTTAATATCCTTAGGAATAGGCCATTGCTGCATTGCAGCAACTTTCCTAGGGTCTGTATGAACCCCCTCAGCAGTAATAACATGCCCCAAATACTCTACCTCCTTACAAGCAAATATGCACTTTGACTTTTTAGCATACAACTTGTTAGTAGCTAAAATCTCCAAAACCTTCCTTAAATGGCTAACATGCTCAGCCAAGGATTTGCTATAGACTAATATGTCATCAAAGAACACTAATACAAATTGTCTAAGGAAAGGTTTGAATACTTGGTTCATCAATGATTGGAAGGTTGAGGGAGCATTGGTTAGACCAAATGGCATTACCAAAAACTCATAGTGGCCCTCATATGTTCTAAAAGTTGTTTTGGGTTTGTCTTCTTCCCTCATTCTGATTTGATAAATCCAGACCTTAAGTCCAACTTGGAGAAAATGACAGCTCCACTCAATTCATCCAACAACTCATCAATAACCGGGATTGGAAATTTATCCTTGACAGTTATATTATTAAGTGCTCTATAATCAATGCACATCCTCCATGATCCATCAGCTTTCCTTACTAACAAAACAGGAGAGGCAAAGGGGCTGCTGCTATTCCTAATTGATCCCACAGTCAACAATTCTTGCACAATCCTCTCAATCTCATTTTTCTGATAGAATGGATACCTATAGGGTCTTTGGCACACAGGTTGAGCCCCTTCTTTAAGAACAATGGGATGCTCATGACCCCTAAGAGGAGGTAACCCTGTAGGAGTCTCAAAAACATGCTCAAACTCTTGTAACAGTAAGTCCACTTCAGCAGGTAACCTATCCTCTGATACAATAGCTTCCACACTAGTAATCTGTAACAGCAGTCCCTTCTTCATAGATGCCTTGAAAAACTGCTTACAATCCACAATGGAAGAGCCCAAGGAAGGAGTTAACACTTGAAGCAGTACCTTATGATCCTCATAGCAGAAACCCATAGTCAAGAGTCTAAAATTCCATTGAATCTCACCTAAGGTGCTTAACCATTGGGTGCTCAAAACTGCATCACAGCCCCCCAATGCTAAAACATGGAATTGAATGCAAAACTTCACTCCCTAAATGCACACTGGCACATTACTACAAAAACCATGAGTCTTAACCACACTCCCATTGGCTACCTTAACTTCCAAAACCTTAGAAACATCTACCCTTAACTGCAACCCAGAAACCAAAGAAGCATCTACAAAATTATGGGTACTGCCAGTGTCTATTAGAATCACCAACCCATTCCCATTAACCTTACCCCTCACCTTCATAATACCAGGTGTAGGGGTTCTTGTGAGTGCATACAGGGTAATCTCCACCTCCTCTTCCTGACTAACAGCCTTAGTATCAACCTCACTTCCTACTTCATCCTCTAATTCAGTGATCTGTACCCCAGACTGCACCCCACAAGCTAAATCAATTCCCTCTAACAAAAACAGTTTAGCATTCTTACATTTGTGCCCAACCCCCCACTTCTCATCACAATTATAGTAAAGCCCCCTTTTTCTTCTTTCATCCATCTGAGCAGGGGTTAATCTCTTAATTGGTATGTTAGATTTAGATTCTATTACTACATTATTCTTTGGTAAGCCCAAGATAGAACCTTTACCCGTTTCTTGTTGAAATCTTGAACTCTTCTTGCAACTGAGCACATATTCCTCCTGAATCTTGGCCAACTCAAATGCTTCATTCAAGGTGTTTGGATTCAGCATCCTTACCGGAAGTCGGATTTCATCCTTCAAGCCACTGAGGAAGCAGCTAAGTTTGTGTAAGGGAGACAGACCCTTAATCCTGTTAGACACAGCTTCAAACTTTGCTTTGTACACTGCCACTGTTGAAGACTGTCTCAGCCTCGTTAACATTTCCATAGGATCATCATTAGTGGTTGACCCAAACCTCACATGTAAAGCTTGCACCAATGAATCCCAATCCGTGAATACACCTGCCTCTTTAGCTTCTTTGAACCAAATCAAAGCTTCCAATTCCATGTGGAACAAAGCAATTAGCAACTTCTCTGTAACTGGGGTTTGATAATAGCCAAAATATTGATTGGCTTTATAGACCCAACTGGCCGGATCATCACCTGAGAAGCGTGGGAAGTCCAATTTCACAGATCTTGCAAATGACAAAGTTGAAGAATTCTGATTCACTGGACCCGTTCTTTGAGGAGAATGTGAACTGCTATCCTGAGAACTCAGCTTCTGTAGAATGATATTGAGGTTTTGATTCATTTCATTCAAGGTTCTGGTGTGGATTCCTTGAATTTTCTGGATTTCTTCGATTTCTCTATTGTGATGGTCTGATGTGGTACGCAGCAACGCAAGGGCTTCATTCATCACGTTCATGGCGGCGACACGAGTTTCAGTCATGGTGACGCAGGAACAAGGCTCTGATACCAAATGTTAGGATTGGAGTGAATGGATTTGTGGTCGACTGGTCCTCCAAATGGAAGAGAGAAAGAAAACAGAAAGAGAAAAGAATAGAGAAGGAAAATAGAGAAAGAGAAAGCAAATTGGGAAACATTCTTCTTATTATTATCTTCTGTACAGCCTTTCCTTTAATACCCCTTGACAAATGCCTTCCCCTCTAACTCATGTCTGGTACCCTTCCAACTAACCCTTACTCCAACTAAACCCAATTCCTAACTAACTCCTAACTAATTGAGTTGCCACCTTGTTACAGTTTGCACATTACAATACCAGCAATTACAAACCACACTATACAATGCTAATGGACTAATACACGTGCACAATTGCTTATAGTCATGCTACAAAATATCCCATTCAATCATACCACAAAATATCCATAACAAATTTTTATGAAAAGTTCTACAATTTACATTCATGCTTGTAATTTGCCAAACGTTTAAAATGTTAAAAGAGTTTTTGTATATTAAAGTTCTATAACTAAAAAGTTATACTAATAAGTGCTTGTTTGGTATTGTTTTAAAAAACTAAGTTTTAATTTTGAACTTTTGCAAAATAAGGCTATAATTGAAAATCTTTTTAGTGTTTTGATTGTTTGATAAATTGCTTTGAATAGTGTTTTAAAACTAGATTTTTTTTTTTTTTTTTTTTATAAGATAGAAATTTTACTATAGAATAATTTAAGTGTATATGTGTAAAGCTTACTCCAGCTTTCGAGAGACTTGAATCCCAGTCCTTGTCCCCTCCACACCTCACAAGTACTTATACTTATGGAATGACCATTGCGCCAAGGGTGCGCGGTGGTAAAACTAGATCTATAAAATATATATAAATAGTGAATTGTATAGTTTTTTCTATGAAGTTTCAAATTTCAAATTTAACCTTAAAGCCGAAGTTGTCTATTTATGCTACTAGAGCTTTAAGGCTATTAAAATCATATTTATGGCAGTTTACTAATGGATTTTCCAAGTGACTAGACTGTGACAGGGCAGTAAATTACATGTTAGAAATTAAGGCTCTACATGATGAGAAGCATAGACTTTGCATAGTTTTTAAAATTACGTAGCTATCAATGTAAAGCAGCTTATAAATCTTATTCTACGGCATCTTCTGGGTTCGCTTACCTCATTCCAACCACGTCGAAAGAATTTATATTAACTTGTCAAATCAAACACCCAGGCAAGAAGGCCATGTTTTTTTTATTCTTTGAACGATACTGACGGACAGACAAAAATAAGATGCTTGAAATGAAAGGGCAAAATGAAGTAACCTGTCACATTACAAGTAAGGATTACAAGCATTATTATTCAATACAAATTTGCGTGGAAGTCATGCTGTTTTCCTTTTCTTTATTATTTTAATCAGATAGCAAGGCTACACACACACAAAATAAATAATAAATAAATAAAAATTGCAACATTTTTCTCGGATGAATCGGTAAATTTTTACTGGTTTTTATTTGAGTTATCACTAATATAACTCTTTTACTTACCACTAACATTTTGCCACCTCCATTGGTATGTGTGAAATTTATTGTGTTTATAGATTTTCTCTTTAATCAAACAATATAAAGCCAGTGTGCCGTGCAAGACCAAATGGTAAGAATGGAAGCTCCGTAGTCTTCAAGGTAATGCCCCCAATGGCTAAAAAGGAACATCAATGATGTTAATCACGCGTGATGAATATATATTATTATGGGTCATGATCAATTAGCATAACTTTTTTCTTAATGTTACTCTATTTAATACTTTTTAAGTAGATTAATATTTTAAAAAATTGTACAGTTAGAATACACATTTTCTTTGTTTTTTAATATGCATGTCAAATTTTATGTTAATAGGGTATAATTTACTATTTGGTCCATGGTATCAATTATTTTATACATAATTTTAAGATACAAAATACTTGAAATTTAGATATTTTATGAATACAATAATTATATATCTCTAATTATCTTGAAATTTTACTAGTATGGAAGTTATAAGTTTGGATGAAAAAGATATAATCTAACAATGGATTTGTTAAAATATACATTTAAATTTCAATAAAAAATTATTGAGGAATTTAACAACATGAAAAAAAAAGAAAGAAAAAAAAAAGTGTAATGAAAAAAAAAGTGTAATTCAAAACCAGAGGATCCTCTCCCATGTATCATGCAAATCTTTAGAAGACCTTATTAATTTTTATCAATTTGCCAAGCTTTATGATAAATATTTGAATCTGTTATATCCCATGCAAGCTTGTACCATTGGATGGTCCACCAAGCCTGTATTCTCATTTTCAAGAATTATTTTCTGATTTGTGGCATGGTAGAAACATGCATTTTTTTTTTTTAATTACTAAAAGAAAAACAAAATGAAATGTCAAATCTATAGTTTCTTTTATTAAATTAATTTCTTTTTTTGTAGATGAAACTTTGTTTGTTCTAAATTAAGCACAAATGCAAGCAAAAAAGGTTGTACACTTTGCACTAATCCAAAGCTAGAGAGTAAAGATAGAAGAGAAGCTAGGGAGGGCGAAAAGAGCAATTTATGCGCTGAGGAATATACCGTAAATCGAATAGATCAATGTTCATCAGTGGGATATGTATGGAATATATCATGGTTGGTTGTATACGAAAAATCAACTAAGCTGCCTTTTTGGTTTTTGTTATGTTATGTTTCCAATTCTGGATTCTATGGCTGGCGCCTTCAGGTTGATGAGGATGCTGTTTTTGGGTATCTTTGCTTTTCCACCTCCTAAAAGTTGTCAATCGTCACTATAAAAGTGAACACAAATCTATAAATAATGAAAATTTTTAAAATAAATTTTGCTAGACTTGTTATTAGCTGTGGAATATAAACTAATCACCAATATAATGCATGATATTTCCCAAGTGTATGAGACATTACTGGCCAAAGGAAAAAAAATTGTTATTGACTTGTATGTGCTACTACTTTTATGCCCAAAACACCTTGTGATGTGATTTATGCCACCATACGAATACACATTTGACATATGAGCTATATAGCAAAAGAACATTCAAAGGTATGGTTTATATAAATGAAGCTTTAATAAAATAAAAAATAAAATAAAAAAATAAAATAAAAAAGTAACTAAAGCGAATAAAACATTCACACTTAACAATAAAGATAAGTTTCAGTTAGTTTAATTATTAAAATTTATTATCATCGGCTAAAAGATTTAGAATTGACTACATATGTAAATAATTAATTACTATCTTAACTTAATAATAAGATCAATCATCATAGAATAAACGCCATAAATTAAAATTCTATCATATCTTATAAGTGGCAAAACATATTGTGATGTAAATCTGTTCTCAAAAAAATGTATAAACAAGCACGAGTCACGCACCAAAACGAAGTACTAATTTCACATGCTGAAATACTTACATGATACATTCTACAAGGTGGGTCCCAACTTGAGACGTGCTTCACTTCTATTGATCAGAGCAGAGATTTTGTAATTTTGGACCTTCAACAAGTCCTAGGGAGTAGAGAACTTTTTTTTTTTTTTGGGTGGGTATGGGAAAATGTTTGTGTGGTTGGGTGAGGGGAGGGGGTGCTTATATTAAGGTTGCGTTTGGTTGAATGTAAAATATTTTCAGGTGAAAATATTTTTGGGAAAGGAAAATATTTTCAAGTGTTTGGTTGCATTCCAAAAAATGTTTTGGAAAATATTTTCTAGTGTTTGGTTGTGTTCTGAAAATGCTATTTTTCTACTAGTTTCTCACATTTTCTCAACCATTTTCTTAGCTTCCAAACAAATTTCATGATAGAAAATTTCAATATATAAACTTAAAACAAACAAAAATCAAAACAAAACCAAACAAAAATCAGAACAAAACATTTGTTAACACCAAAATCTCGGTCAAACAGAGAGAAGGAGGAAGAGAGAGTGATCGATAAGTGAGGGAAAGGGAGAGGTAGATCGAGAAAGAGAGAGATTGGGCATGGGTGGTTCATGTGGATCGGAGCTCATGGATGTGGATTGGAGCTCATGGAGGAGGGATCAGAGCTCTTGGATGTGGATCGATCTCGCCGGTGCTGGGGTGCTGGTGTGCGATCTCTGTGGTGCTTGGATGAACAGAGCACTCACCGTCGCATGGAGGGGATGAGGACAGCGATCTGACCAGCGTGATCGTGGGTTTGACGGCGCGATCTCTCTCTCTCTCTCTGTTTGCGCGTCTATGAGTCCTTCTTTCTCTCCCTCTTTCTCTCTTTGCGCGTCTCCAGAAATGGTTTGAAGTGAAAATAACAACGGAAAATATTTTACACCCCGTTGCCCTTATTTTACAGTCAATATTGAAAACATTTTCAGTAACAACCAAACACCCACTTTTATGGAAAAGCATTTCTGAAAGTGGTTTGAAGCCAAAACAAACACACCCTAAATAGAACGTCATTTCCTTTTGGAATCAAAATAAAAGGTCATTTAAACAATATTACAAAAGCTAATAACTTTTTATTATACTAAATTAATATCTTGAAAAATCCTATAATAGATTACGTATTCTTTATGTTCTTAATATGTATGTTAGTTTGCCAAATACCTTATAACTCAATTGATATTTTATAATATTTTCAATAATGATATCTAGTGGTCTAGGGATTAAATCCCCTTCTCCCAACTATCACATTATCAAAAAAATAAAATAAAAATTATGCCAAATTTCATGTCAATCGAACATGTCATAGATGATATAGTTTAGATGTCTAATCATCTTAAAATTTTGCAAGAATTGAGTTTATGAAGAAAATTTTATTCAACAGTAGACTTTGTCAAAATTCTTGTGCAATGAAAAAGATATTGAATAGTGTAACATTGTTTAAACTTTAAACTGTTACAATAGGTATATCTTGAACTTAACTCTAAAATATATATTGAATTATTGTTTATGATTAGTGTACAGACCAGAAAAATAAGTAGTCTAGGCCCACCTAGAGTAGTGGGTCATGCCTTTCAACCCTGGCCCAAATCAATAGAATTTGTAAGAGGAGGGAACGAAAAACAACAAAGGGCTTTACCTGAGGACAACAATTAGGAAAAATAAGGTTTATATTAAGGAACAAATGGCTATCTAGCTCTCCACAAGTTCTCCTGAGGAGACTAAGTCTGCATCAAAAGTAATACTGTTCACTCTCTTTTCTCAATGTTCTTCCTTCTGATTTCTTTTATCTTTTTCCCTTTTCTTTTCCAATGCTCTTCCCTTTTCTTATATACCTTTACCTCCATCACATCTCCACCATCTATTTCTACCTAACCTCCCTCATTTTTTTACTCTTGTTACCTTTCACATTTGAAGAAGATGGCGGAAGGAGTCTACTTAGTTGTGGCTTACACTATTCAGGTCACTTCCTCATTAATGCGATTGATAAAGCTGTTGTCTACCATTTAATGCGGATGCAACAGGCTGTACCAAGCCAGAAGCTTCCCTACTGCCCACTGACTTCCGCTCCCTTCAGATCCTAGCTCCCACTTAGAATACCACAGAGTACCATGATTCATTTCTTCTCCTCCTCAGGTGGCTTCCTTCCTTGAGCCCGTGGCTTGCGGCATTTCCACGTCAATGTTGCGACCTTTCAACTTCATCCTCGGTTCTCGGGCCAATGCTGCGACCCTTCAACTTCATCCTTGGTCCTCAGGTACCCACAATTAGTGACATATCCGTTTGTAGACTTATATACTAAAATTTGTAGCAATCCTAGCATTACTTAAATTTTTTCTATAATCTTTTTCATAAAGTTGATATGTTGTGATTGGTGCTGAATTAATATGACGGTTCTAATCATAACTTGTCATATTTACAATTATGTAAGAATTGGTAAAAATATTTGTATACTTAGCATTTCTCTTTACACCTTGGTTACTCTCCTCTTATTATTATCATTGCCTAAAACAAAACAATATTATTTGTTATTCAGGTCATTCTATAGATTCTCAAAAAAAGAAAAAAAAGAAAAAGAAAAAAAAGGTCATTCTCTAGGTTTTTTTTACCAGTGTCATACTGACCTAATCTTAATTTAGTTAATTGTTGGTTTGAACTATTAAAAATTGCAAAACTAAAATATAGTTCCTTAAGTGTAGTGCATTATGTTTTCTAATTAAAGTCAAATACATGGTAATATAAACAATATTATTTTTTCAAACGACAATTATATTCAATACAGCTATATCTTTGGATACAATTAATGAACCTAAATTAATACTTAAGTTTAGGTAGAATCCTGACAAAAAGAGAAAGCGCAATTACGTCAATTCAATTGCAGAAATTATGAAAAAAAGAAAAGAAAAGAAAAGAATAGAAGAGCAACTCAAATGACCGGTAAATCCGTTAAATAACAGCGTATCCAAGTACAACAATTACATAGAATATATGTTTGATTTTGAAACAGTCACGCAGCTAATCTAGGCCACAACTCCGCGCCTCTCTTTTCTTCTCTCTCAAATTTGCTTCACTTTAGATTTCCCTTTTCTTTCTATTTATTTCCTTCTTGTTCTGTACTTTTTTGTTTTTTTTTTGTTTCCTTCCTCTTTCATTCCTCAAATCTTGTCCACAAAGCTCTTTACTTTCCTTTCGAATCCACCTATTCATCACCCCCACTACCTTTTTGTTTTTGGGTTTTTGTCCCTCTTTCTTTTTCTTTTCTGTGGGGGTGAGTTTTTTTTAATTAGTGTTTTAATTCATTTTTAATATTATACTAGTTATTTTTCTGTATTTGTCGCATTGGGTTTTTTGGTTCTTCCAGAGAATTGCCAAATTTGGATATTTATGATAAACTCAGGGTTTTGAGCTCCTAGTTTTGTGGGGTTGGATTCAAATTTTCTTTTTCTTTTTTTTTTGAAAATTTTGATTTTGAAATCTATTATTGACAACTGAGTAAGAAAAAGTTTAACTTTTTTGAGTTTTTTCATTGCCCATTTCGATTATTTCAAAAAAAATTTGTTAGTTTTGGTTTGAACTGGAAAGCAAATAAATGTTATCTATGAAATACAGTCCATTTTTTTTTTACTACAATTAGTCCTGTTTTTGAAGAAAAAACTTGTTGAGTATTTTTGGGTTTCCTTTGTTTTTTGCATTTTCTGAAATTTCTGATTTAAAATGGATTTGAGCAATGGTGAGGGATTTGGAGCTGCCATGGCAGCTGACAAGTCTAAAAATCATGGAGTAGACATTGATTTGAAAGTGTCTAATTCCAAAGAGGAGGCCTTGAGCTCAAAAGTGAATGATGTGGGAAGTATTAGTAGCAAGGATATGTTTTTCAGGGCTGATATGATTGACTTCAAAAGCTTGGATATTCAGCTGGAAAAGCACTTGAGCCGGGTTTGGTCAAAAGACAGGGAGGTGAAGACTCACAAGGAAGAGTGGGAGATTGAATTGGCTAAATTGGATCTAAGAAATGTTATAGCTCATGGGACTTATGGGACAGTATACCGAGGTGTCTATGATGGCCAAGATGTTGCAGGTAATTTGATCAGTCATTCTGCTTTCCTTGTTTAAGAATTCATCATATATCCTGCCAATGAGGTATCGCTCAACAGGCACTTCCTTCTCCCATAATAATGAGATGAAGGGTGAGGCCATGGGTTCAAGAACCACTGAGTGTGAGTATAACTTATCAACAAGTAAATCATATATCTCTCTTAATGATATACTTACTTTGTTAGATTTATGTTTTTGGCTATCTTATTCTTAGTGTTCCATTGTTTAAAAATTGGGTGCATGCTTTATAATGAATTCAAACTATTAGTTAAACTGGAGTGAAGAAAAAGTAACTTGTGTTACCTATCAAAAAATATAAAAAAGTACCTTGTGAAGTATATTGCTAGGCACAGTGCTAAACGATTTTTCAGACCTTCAAATCCTGAATCGTGGAATTCAATTTCTGATTCTGTGCTTTTAACTCACCTCCTCCCCCTCTAAGAATAAGGTGGGGGTGTGGCCATGGCTCATGGGTTCAAAACCCACCAGCTGTGTGTATAAATTAATTATTTCAATCAAATTCTTGTGCTGACAATCCTTAGTTTGGGCCAGAATAAGCAGCACACATGTGATATATGATGAGTTTTACAAGGTGTGGCTTTCATCATGTGTGAGAGCCACTCATTTTGAGGCATGATCCTTCCTCAATTTGTATTTAGAGGCTGCATCTTGAAGCTTTTGAATATCCCTTGAAGGCCAAGCCCAACATACCTTCGACAGTATGTTGTATATCATATCTTTTATGGTTTTATAAGAAACCTTTGCTTAGGGGATTGGGTAGGTATTTTGTGCAATTTCAAGTGTGCACTAATATATTCTGAAGAACAATAGATTGTAAAACAATAAACATATGCAATACACTATTAAGTTCTGCATATATGTTAAGTTAATGAGAAGAAAATTTGTAAAATATCTAAGTATTCAATGTAGGTGCCATGTTCTCAAGTGTCTAACATACCAATTTTTATATAGAGAAGTGGCCTGCTGTATTTGTCTGTAACTTAGTGTTATTTGTTGAAATTTTACTGTTTGTAGAAAATGTTTTCCTTTGAAACCATAGAGACATTCCTTTCTTGGGAGTTTTAAAGTTTCAATCTTGGTTCAGATTTGACTTTTTTATCTTCGAAAAATCTGCTAAATTTATTCTCAGTGATTGCCTTTGCAGAATCCTGTTTCTGTTAACAACTAAAATCTGATTAAAACTTTAGAGAAAACTGTTTTCTATGATATTTCCCCAAAATTTAAGATGCTTGTATGATGTAATGTCTCTTGGAACATTTTAAACAAATTTCCATTATGTTAATACTTAGTAACATTTTGGTTACAGTTCTTAAAATTGGATGTCATATAGAAGGTAACAGTCTTTTAAGTTAGTATTTTTATGTTATCATTAGCTGTAACCTTGTATAGCTGTATTAGGTTTTTGGCTGTCTGTCCACTTCATTTCCTAGATTATCTCCATTCCTGCTCCCAAGGTGCAAACTAGATGCTTAGTCCAAAGATTCATGTGATTTATTTTTGTTGGGACTCCCATAGAAAGTGCTGGGTGTCTGTCAACATTTGCTTCCAATGGATGACAGATACTGTGCTAGAAACTTGATAATCAAATAGTATTCTGATACCTAATAGAATAATGTTAAATGATTAAATTTATGTAATAGTGTCATTATATCAGCTTCAATTCATTAAGCATCAGTCAAACTGAGGACTTGATTGCTCCATTTCTTTTAACTGCATGTAGTGCAGGAGGTGACAGTTGAGCCAGAGCTCATTGACGTGTTTTGTGCTAAATATTCAGTTGATGTAGTATTTTTCTTCTGAATTTGGACTATGAGGTTTACTATATTATATCAGAAAGCAATACATTTATGCGTGTTTCCATATATACATAAATATGTACATTTCTGTGAGTGCTTTGTAAGTATGATGATGTGTCAACTATCAGCCTTAATAATTGTAAAAATCAGTGTGCTTTCAGTTCTATGAAATAACCCCTGAAACATTGCTGAACAGTTCAATAGCATTAAATTATCTCATTTCTGTATATAGATAAAATTTTTGAAAGGACTGACCGTCCACTGTTATTCTTAATATTTATAGTGAAGCTATTGGACTGGGGAGAGGATGGTACTGCCACAGCTGCTGAAACTGCTGCTCTTAGGGCATCGTTTCGGCAGGAAGTTGCTGTTTGGCATAAGCTTGACCATCCAAATGTTACAAAGGTAGAATTTATGCATCTTTGATGAATACTATGATGCCATGCATCAGTTCACACATGCGTGCACATGCACACAAAGAGTTTAAAAAATAATCATTTGACTGGTTATATTTGATAACAAGAGAAAAACTTTTATCTTTTTGTCAAGTGATAACAATAGAACTGAGGCCCAATTGAGTTAAGTTGTATTAACTTCAATAGTTTATTTATGTTAAGTTTTAAATTCAAATAATCTTTTCAACAGTTTATTGGAGCTTCAATGGGAACTTCGAATCTCAAATTCCCCTTGAAGAATGAATCAGGTGAAGGTCATAATCCTCTTCCATCCAGGGCATGTTGTGTTGTTGTTGAGTACCTTCCGGGTGGGACTTTAAAGAAGTTTTTAATTAGGAATGTGAGAAAGAAACTTGCCTTTAAGGTTGTCATTCAAATTGCTTTGGATCTCTCTAGAGGGTAAGTATATTAATTATATTAGGCTGGAGTTATATTACAGTATGCTGTTGGATTTAAATTATTGGATCATGACTATGTATTCTTTAATCCAACCTTGCAGGTTGAGTTATCTTCACTCAAAAAAGATTGTACATCGTGATGTCAAAACGGAAAATATGCTGCTAGATTCTCAGAGAACTTTGAAAATTGCTGATTTTGGGGTTGCTCGTGTTGAAGCCCAAAACCCAAAGGACATGACTGGAGAAACTGGTACCCTTGGGTACATGGCCCCAGAGGTACCCACTCCTTTTTTACAGAATTCAGTCATGTCTACAATTGGGAGTATCATAACCATATAATGTTCAATTCCACAAAATCTTTTTAGTGGTGTGTTTCATTTTGAGTCCCTTAGAAGCAAAAATGAGTTACTAAGGATTTGAAGCAAGTTGTTATACTCCCTATTTCTGGCTATAATTTCCCTTTGCTTAAAGCTAGAGACAACTTTAAGAAGATAATTTTTGCAGGTCCTTGATGGTAAGCCCTACAATAGAAAATGCGATGTCTACAGTTTTGGAATATGCTTGTGGGAGATCTATTGCTGTGACATGCCTTATCCTAATCTTAGTTTTGCTGAAGTTTCATCTGCAGTTGTGCGGCAGGTTCGTTTTTTGTTTATAACAACATTACAGGATTAGGTTCTTCAGCAAGTGTCACTATACATATGTATATAAAGTACAGAAATTCAACGCTGCAATTATCAACTAGTCTACTTGGAAACATCCTTTGGCATTGCCTTTTATTTTATTTTATTTAAAAAGAAAACTTCATTGATTTATAAAATTCAAATCTTTTTACTCTAGTGCCTAGTGATATAAATTATGTGCTTAATATCTATGTTCTAGCTTAAATGGCCTTTGTCTGGGGTCTTTGAATCATTTTGATCACCAAAAATTTTCTGCAATCTTAGGTACTGCTTAGTTTACTTCCAAACCTGTGAAAGGTCAATAGTTGGCCTTAAGAAATTTTGACTAGTTTATTTTCCTTCGACTTACAATTCGCTTATCTCCAAATATTGGAAAACCGTATACATGTTTTTTCCTTATACAAAATGGTACCTTATTCATTGCACCATGTAGCAAATGTCTATCATTCCATGCGTGCTTTTGGCCTAGGGGCCGTGTTTAAGGTTGGAATATATTCAGCCCTGATCCCTAGATGGCTTGTATCTTTGGGTGTTTTATCTGGGTGCTCTAGGTCATAGAATCTGACTTTTTGCTGAAAGTTTGTTTACAAAAAAACAAGATTTTTAAAAAGCTGTGTATAAGCAAATAAGCTAAAAAGTTAAAAGAAAAAAAGGTGTTGGCAAATGCACACACTTGCCTACCATAAAAAGTGATGCTATGTTGATGAAATGTGTTTGAAATTGTTTTTGACAGAACTTACGCCCAGAAATCCCAAGATGTTGTCCAAGTTCATTGGCGAGCATCATGCGAAAATGTTGGGATGCACACCCAGAGAAACGTCCAGACATGGATGAGGTGGTGAGAATGTTAGAAGCATTAGACACTAGCAAGGGTGGTGGCATGATTCCTGATGACCAGGTTAATGGTTGTTTCTGTTTCAGCACAGCTCGTGGCCCATAATAGTATCATATTACAAGTGCAAATGAAGTTAGTCTTGCAGAACTAGTTTGCTTGACTTGCAAATGGTCTTAAAATAAGTAGTTCACAATTTTCTGTGGTGGATAAAAAGAAATACAATTGACATTTTAGAATTTGTGGTTCCTATGAGATCTTACACAATTTCACTGTATAGAGATTGGTGGGGCAACAATTTATAACTGTAATCACTTTTGTTGCATAATATTAGTAGCATGGTTTGTGGCTTCCTGCAACTTTGTATTTGTTACATAACTAAGCAAATCCCAAGAAATAAAATA
Source organism: Quercus robur (assembly GCF_932294415.1). Taxonomy (NCBI): domain Eukaryota; kingdom Viridiplantae; phylum Streptophyta; class Magnoliopsida; order Fagales; family Fagaceae; genus Quercus; species Quercus robur. The sequence goes on along the minus strand of NC_065545.1, from coordinate 21,687,588 downwards.
ATCTATCTGTTAAAAAGCAGAAACGATGAACAAAATAAAAAAAACCATTTGTTTCTACGCATACCTTCTCTATGATTAATCTTACAATATGCAGGATCTATATAAGTGTTCTATAATGCCTCTCACGAAATGAATATTATTGAGACTATTATGTTGGAGTTTGTTACAAGAATAAAACACGACATCCATAAGCTAAATGTTCAAATGAATTTGGTGAGAAAAGCAAGAGAGAAGCTTATAGATAATCAAAGGATATTATGTCAAGAGATGCAACTCTTTGGCAATGCGGCATAACCTTTGGTAATGAGTTGGATTGGGCTTATTATGGACATACTTTATTTGGGTTTGGTCTGTAATTTAAACATTGCCTTTAAGCTTCATGAAGTAAATTTAGGAGTATTTGTGAATTTAATTTCATTGTTAAACTATTGTAAGAACTCTTTTTATAAAAATAAGGTAGAGGGTGAGATCGTGAGTTTATGACCCATCATGTCATGTAATTGCACATTTCTACTAGAACATGAATATCGAATCTACAGTGTTCAAGATTGCAATTTGAGGGGGTTATGATTCTTACGAATAACCATGAAAGACTATTCTCTCTGCCCATTTCGTGTTTGGCATATTATGGGGATGAACATGTTCTATGTTGTGAGTGGGAATCTACTTGTGTTGCACAAAAGAATTGTGCTTATCACAAAGTCCAATTTGAAAAAAGTGAGATGGTGGCCTTATAATCAGCCCCAATTATAGATAGGCAGATCATGGAAATGTGTTACTAATTAGTAATTACCTCTCTCTTTCTTTGTGAGAGGTTGTGTAGGTTCAAACTCAATAATAATGGAAATAACACAAAGGGAAACTGAATAATACTTTTGAATATTATTAATTTGAAGAGAAAAATTACACAACACTATTTGGACTGAGGCGACACTTGCTCTCTTTAAGGAGATTCAAGAACAACCTTCCTTGCCAAGAACCTCTCTATTTTTTAGTGTATAAGCACCTCTCTCTTGCGCATGTATCTAGCCCAATATTTGAATCAATACATATTGGCCCATTAATCACCACAATTAAAAAGAATAACGTAGTCTCTCTCATTTTTAATGTGGGATTAAACCATTTCTCCAACTCCCACATCTTTACAATTATGTTGCAATATAAATTCATTTTAATTAATTAATATTAAAATGCTCCAACAATCCCCCACTCATTTTAATATTAAAATTATTTTAGTTAAAGAGAGATGACTAGGCAAAGACGGGTCACTATGCATCATGAACGTGTGCACATTGAACCTTCACTTTGTAAAATAGCGATCTCAACTCTAGAATCGTAGTGGTCTCCGACTTGAACTAAGTAGTGACGATTTGGGGAAATTAAGCGTCACTGCTTACACATAACAACTTAGGTGTTGATATGAACTTTTATATCTAGCACTTTACGGCCGTTTGCTGATCTCAATTTCATGAGTGTATTTGAGATTAAGTCCAAATCTCATAGGGAGCGGCCCCACCCCCACTCTCACATAGGTGAAATTTTGTCAAGGGTGCTCTTGTAATTTTGACACCCCACTGATATGAGCTACAAATTTTATAACGAGTTTTTTTACTCAACATCTCCACATTACTGGATAAATACACTTATATTATAGTGATGAACAATTAAAAAATTATTTACAAAATAAATAATTAAAAAAATAAATAGTGCATTTTTTACAACTATCGTATGGTTCATTTTTTGCATTGAATCCAATTCTCAGGATCTTTGGTCCTTGGGTTGGGTATCCCCATACATGGCTCATGATTCTATGAATTTTAGTCTCATCCCTCTTGATGTATTCCAGACCCTATCTTTTACCAAGACCTTGGTAAATGGATTTGCAAGATTATCGTTAGATTTAATATAATCCACATTTATGATGCTGCTACTTAAATAAGATCACATAGTATCGTGCTTTCTTCTTATAAATCTGGATTTACCGTTGTAATAACGGTTTTTAACTTAACCAATTGCAACAATGCTATCACAATGAATAATATATGTGGAATTGGCTTTTCCTAAAATGGAATTTCATACAACAAATCTTTAAGCCAATATGCCTTTTCACTAGCTAAAGTTAACGCTATTAATTTAGCTTCCATTGTTGAATTAACAATTATTGTTTGCTTTTTGGATTTCCAACAAATAGCACCACTACCTAAGGAAAAAATATAACCAGTGGTAGAGAGAGAATTACCTGACAAAGTATTCCAATTGGCATCACTAAAAGCTTCAATCACAATGGGGTACTTTTTATAAAATAAGCCATAGCTTTTGGTATCAATTAAATATCCCATGACTTGCTCAATAGCTAGCCAATGATCTCTACTAGGCTTGCTAGTAAATTTGCTAAGCACTCCTATTGCATATGCAATGTCAGGTCTAGTAAAATCAATAGCATAACACAAACTACCAATGATGCTAGCAGAATCCTTTTGATTAAAAATCTCATTATCATTATTCACAGGAAATAAATGAACACTAGAATCAAAAGGAGTAGCTACACTTTTGTGATCATGAAAATTAATATTTTCTCAAAATTTTCTCAACATAATGTGATTGATTAAGAAATATTCCATAACATGTTTTTATAATTTTCATGCCCAAAATAAAATTTGCCTCACCAAGATCTTTCATATCAAAATGGTTTTTAAGCATATTTTTTGTCTCATTTATAACATGTATATTTGAGCCAAAAATCAACATATCATCCACATAAAAACTAATAATAACATGTAAATTATTTCATGATTTAGAATAAATAGACTTATTACATTCATTTGATTTATAACCATTCTTAGTCATGCAGGAATCAAACCTTTCATGCCACTATTTTGGTGCCCGTTTTAAGCCATATAGAGATTTAGTTAGCTTACATACCTTGCTTTCTTGTCCAGGCTCTATAAAGCTTTCAGGTTGATCCATATAAATCTCTTCCTCTAGGTTCCCATTTAGAAAAGCAGTTTTTACATCCATTTGATGAATTTTCAAATCAAAAATTGTAGCAATAGCAATTAACAATCTAATAGATATAATTCTTGTTACCGGAGAAATTGTATCAAAGAAATCAAGATCAGCTTTTTGTTTAAAGCCTTTTGCAACAAGTCTAGCTTTAAACTTATCTATTGATCCATACATTTTTAAATTTTTTCTAAGGACCCATTTACAACCTATGGTCTTACAACTCGGTGGAAGATCTACTAATTTCCAAGTTCTATTAGAAATTAGAGATTTCATCTCATCATTTACAACCCTTTAGCATCAGGTGATATCAAAACTTCTTTTAAATTTTGAGGATTTTCCTCAATGTTAAAAACATAATAATCAAGACTAAAATCCTTTTCAACTCTAGCTCTTTTACTTCTTCTAGGTTCTATTTCAATTTATTTATTTATTTTGTAAGTGAGAAGTAGAAGAATTAGGTTGTGACAAAATATTTTCTTCCCCCTCACTATTTTTCAATTTAAAAGGAGAATTTTCTTCATGAAAAATTGCATCACTACATTCAAAAATTATTTTGGATTCAAGATCAAAAAATCTATAGGTTGCACTATTAATTGCATAACCAAGAAAAGTACAGATTGTAGCTGTTATACCAAATTTAGGTATTTTAAGGTCAGTAAGCCTTACATAAACAAAACAACCCCATACTCTCAAATATCTCAAATTTGGTTTATGTCCTTTTTACATCTCAAAAGGTGTGGTATGTGACTTTTTATGTGGCACCCTATTCAAAACATGACATGCAGTTAAAATAGCTTCACCCCAAAAATGTAAAGGTGCACTAGATTCAATTAACATGGCAATTTGTTAACTCAATTAGAGTTCTATTTTTTCTTTCAACCACACCATTAGAAGCAGGTGAATGTGGTGCAGTAGTTTCATAGATAATTTCCAAAGACTAAACAAATAAGTTGAATGTACTTGATTCATACTCACGACCTCTATCACTTCTTATTCTTTTTATTTTTTTTACTGAATTGATTTTCAATTTCTTTTTAAAAATCTTGAAAAATTTCAAATGCATCACTTTTATTTTTCAACAAATAAACAGTTGTATATTTTGAGAAATCATCAATAAAAGTGATTATATCTATTTCTTCCATGAGTTCAAGTTTCCATAAATTCACATAAATCAGAGTGAATTAACTCAAGCAATTCGGTATTTCTTACAACACTTTTATGAGGCATTTTTGTAATCTTAGCTTGACTACAAGTTTCACATTTTTCAAAATCTTTTGACAGTCTTGGAATTAATCCTAAACTACTCATGATTCCCACATATTTACTATTTATATGACACAAACGAGCATGCTAAAAATTAACAGAAGAAAGCATATAAACTGAACTGGTAGATACTTTATTATTCTCAACATTTAATTTAAACATTCCATCACAAGCATAACCTTTGCCCACAAATAATCCCGTTTTAGTGATTACATAATTATCAGATTCTATAGTCTGCTTGAAGCTAGCCTTGTTAAGCAAAAAGCTTGACATCAAATTCTTCCTCATGGACAGAGTGTAAAGCACATCTTTCAATGTTAGCACACGTTTAGGAGTGAATTTCAAATCGACCTCACCACTCCTAAGAACCTTGGTTTTGCTAGAGTCACCAAGCATAACAGTTTTTTCTTCTTCACAAGGAGTGTACACCTTGAAACAATCTTTGTCATAGCATATGTGCCTATTAGCACCAAAATTTGCCCACCACCCTTCAACATATTGTACCAAATTGATGTTTGTAATCATAGCTATTAAAGGCTCCTCGACTATGTTAGCCTGCGGAACAGATTCATGATTCTGAAATTTGCAAAATCGAGCAATATTCTCACTCTTACCATAGACAAAACAAGATCTATTAAATGGATCTTTTGAAGGGGGTCTTTGATTCTTTTTTTATTTATTTTTGTTCGGGTTTCCCCTTCCTTAAGGTTTATTATTATTTTTTAAAACTCTCTTTTTAGGCTTTAATTGACCATTTCTAGGAAAATGATTTTTTGGCATATTATTATTGGCTGAAGTAAGGTTTACCTTTGTGTTTAAATTACCATTGCTCTCTTGTGTCATGAGTGCATCTTGTCCTCTAGCCTCCTCCTCCACATGGATGCGTGTGATCAAAGTCTCCAAGGATGTCTCCTTTTGTTTGTGCCGCAAAGTCTTTTTGAACTTCCTCCAAGATTGTGGTAGTTTATCAACTATGCTAGCTACCACTAGATTATCTCCAATCTTTATACTTTCGGATCTCAATTCTGCTACGATCATTTGGAAGTCTTGTGCTTGATCCACAACCAATTTCCCACCCATCATTTGGTAACGAAAAAATCTATTGATAGCATACTTCTTTGTACTAGCCTCCTCAGTATCATACTTGCTTTGTAAAACTTTCCATATTTTCTTGGTAGAATTATAAATTGTATCGTAATAATCATAGAAATGATCGGCAAGACAATTCAAAAGATCAGTGCAACAATTGTATTCATCTTTTATATATATATATATATATATATATCTATTTTTTCTTGATGGGGACAAAATTCTTCCTCACTCATCTCATCAATAGAAACCTTTGAAGGATTCTTGTCAGTAAGGATGTAGGCGACTTTAAAATTGTAGGTGCAAACACAATACTAATGGAAATAACATAAAGAGAAACTGAATAATAGTTCTAAATATTATTAATTTGAAGAGAAAAATTACACAACACTATTTGAACTGAGGCGCGACACCCGCTCTTTTTAATGGACTGTTAGTTTGGACCCCCTCCCTTCACCTCTCCCTTGCGCACGTATCTAGTCCAATATTTAAATCAATAGATATTAGCCCATTAATCACCACAATTAAAAAGAATAACATAGTCTCTCTCATTTTCAATGTGGGATTAAACATTTTTACAAACTCCTCATCTTCCATATTAACTCCCACATCTTTACAATTATGTTGTAATATAAATCTATTTTAATTAATTAATATTAAAATGCTCCAACAGGTTGATTATGATTAAAAATTTAGATAAAACACGAGAGTGATCATGACAAAAGTTACATGGGACAAATGTGTATGCATGATGGGGACATGATAGAAGAGTATAGGGCCACGAAACAAAATTTTTCTCTAAACTAATTTAGAGAAAAACCCTATGAACTTCTCATATATCTTTATATTGAGTGTGAGTTTTGAAAATTTAACTGTTGGATTGTATATTCTTATTATATCTTCAATATTTGCAAAATTTCAAGAAAATCAAAGATCAATTACTATGTCATCAAACAAATGTAAAAACTTTAAGTTTTTGTAATTTGAACTTGTGTGAAAAAAATAAGTTTATTGATCGAATAGTAAATAACATTTAATTTGAGTGAAATTTGAGATGGATGTTAAGAACATAAGGAATATGAAATTCAACGATTAGATTTTTAAAATTCACATACAAAAATGAAATATATGAGAAGTTTAAAAAGTTTATTTCTAAACTAGTTTGGAAAGAAACTTTTTGTAAGCCACACCAAGTACTCTTCTAAATTTCCTTAAAACTAAATCTTATCCTTTCTATAAATGATTTGACACCATCAAAGCAAATTCTCTTAATATCTTACTTATTTTAATTGTTGTTAGGATCTAAACTGATATCAATATATATTACACCATTTTTTTCACAATTCATTTAAGTGACGTGTGTGTGAGTGATGGAAATGCAGAAGTAACAATTTTTTTTTTTCACCATTCACAAGGATATGTCAAAATTTCAATTAGTTTATTAAAAAAAAAAATCACTTTCAATTTTTATTTTTGGGTATTACTTAAATAGAGTGTTAGAGCATGTTTGGTAGACTGTAATAGGTGCTATAATGTAATAGTTATTCCTATGGTTTAGTTATTCTTTAGTTTGATTATGTTTTTATTACAAGGAATAGTCATTCTTTATGAATAGCTATTCTTCAAAATGAGAAATAACTATTCCTCTTTAAAAGGTTGTATTAGTTATTCCTTAGTAAGTGCAATAATTTCAAAACTTAATATATTTCAAAATAAACAAACTTTTCATATACATCTAACAATTATAAAAATAAAAAATCATAAAAAATAACACATATCACTCTTAAATTTAAAAATAATAATTTTTAAGGAGATATAATTGTATGAGTAAGATATTTCCTAAAATAAATGTTAAATTTCATTTTAATGTTATAACTCACAACCAAACTAATGAATATGTTTAGTTATTACATTACAACACACTTTATTACTAGTAATAAAGATTATAATTCCTGTTGTAATTCTCATTTAGTGTACCAAACGAACCTTTAGTGGTTATAAAAAGGATTAAGATTATGATTATATAAAGCTCTTGCGTGTATGCGTATTTAAACCAAACCAACCTTCATAACAACTTCCCCCTAAACAAAAAAAAAAAAAAAAAAAACTTTCATAACAACTTCAAAGTTGTTATTTATTTATTTTTCATTCTCAAAAAAAAATTAACAACTTCAAAGTAAGCTGAAACTGAAACTGAATCAGACTCGAGCGAGCGAGCGAGCGAGCAAGATAGATATATAAAGTGATGGGACTCAGCATCGAAACGACGTCGTCGTCGTCGTCGTCGTCACAGTCGCAGTGGGATTTGATGAGGGAGTTTGTAGAAAGTGAGGGAAGAGCGGCGGCGGTGGTGGACGGTGGCTTGGCGACGGAGCTGGAGCGACACGGTGCCGACCTCAACGATCCACTCTGGAGCGCCAAATGCCTCCTCTCTTCTCCTCATCTCATTCGCCAGGTCCTCTCTCTCTCCGTACCTATTGGCTTCTGTATTCGTATTTGTTCTTATCTCAATTTGCGTTGAATGTAATGTAATCCAAGAGAGACATATAACAAATTCAAATTGAAAAATAGTTAATTTTCTCCTTAATTTGTTCTTAGGTTTTGCAGTATGTGTGACGTTTTGGGATACAATGTGGACATGGTTTGTAAAATTTGTGGTGAAAGGAAAGGAACATCGGAACTTATGGATATGGACTGTTAATTATGAACTTGGACCGTTAAATGGCCACGGCTCTGACACTTAGAGATTCTGTTTGTTGAATCAGTTAGCTTTTTAGGTTTGTTTGTAGCAGACTTTCATTGCTATGGATGTAGCATTAAACATATGATAGGACCACGTAGAAAATCAGTTTCAAGAACTGTGCTTGTCTTTTCTCTCTTAAGTCTTAAGTCAGTCTTGTGACTTGTACAAACCAATATCAGCTTTCCATGTAAGTATTGAATCTTACTCTGTGATGCAAATCCACCATCTGATAAAGTTTGCGTAAATGTTTTATGAAATATCTGTTTTGATGAAAATTTTAGGAGGGTGTAAAAATATTTGAAAGTTAAAACTCATATAATAGATTTTTTTTCTTTTCTTATTTATTGCACTTGATCAACTAATCAGACCAATCTACCCATTGTTATAAGGTGAAAAATGATCAGTTAAAAATTTTAAAGTAATTAAAACATTTAATGAATAACATTTTTTGAGTAAAGGGTTAATTTGGAGATGTTTCTTCAGATGAAAAATACTTTACATTAAATGTTGGTTTCAAAATTTCACAATTGGACAAAGTACTATGATCTCAGCTTTTTGTTGGCTTGAAATTATATAAAGTATGATATAAGGGAAGGGGTCACTTTAGAACATATATCCTAAGTGGAAATTGATTTATGTTTAAAATTTCTCTTTTCATTTATTTGCATAATTCGTTCGAGTTTCTTGATGGTGCAGGTACACCTTGATTACCTAGAAGCTGGTGCAGATGTTATAATAACAGCATCTTATCAGGTAGGTTCCATTAAATAATGATAATCTCACTATTACTTTTCTTTACCCAAAATGAATTTCAAGTTTATCCATATGTGCACAGGCCACAATTCAGGGCTTTCAGGCTAAAGGCTTTTCTAGAGAAGAGGGTGAAAACTTGCTTAGAAGAAGTGTTGAAATTGCCATTGAGGCACGAGATAATTATTATAACAGATGTGCTGAATGTTCATCTAATGACACTGGAGTTGGAAGAATTCTCCAACGTCGCCCAATCTTAGTTGCGGCATCTGTGGGGAGTTATGGGGCTTATTTGGCTGATGGTTCTGAGTACAGGTGAGTCAACAAGTGCTGCTTAAAGTAATTGCATGAGCTGCAATTTTCTTTGGCTTTGATATTTCCTATATCTAGCAGTCCCTGGTTAAACTTTAACAACCTCCTTTATGTGTATTATTGGCATAACATTGTACCCTTTTCGTTATTCTTGCCTCACATGCTTCTATATTGAAGTTTGGCAGACTTGTTCTTTCTGTGAGTTCAGAATTGTTGTCCAAATTGACAATTCAATGATCATGTCTTTTTTTCTTCTTATGTACTCTTAACAGTGGGGACTATGGTGATGCAATTACACTAGAAACTTTGAAAGATTTTCATCTGAGAAGGGTTCAAGTCCTAGCAGAATCAAGTCCTGACCTAATTGCATTTGAGACAATTCCTAATAAATTAGAAGCTCAGGTATTTGCCTATTCTTGTTGGTTTTCAGTAACATTATAATCTCTTCATAGCAGATATTTAATAAAAGCCTATACTATTTTATTGTTGGCTTCATACTACTGATACTTGTCATGACCCACTGATATCTCAAACTGATGTGCCCAATGTTTGGGTTGGGTCATCAGTCAAATTCTCGATGGACGCTCAAAGCTTGTGGTGGTAGAGAAGGATTAATTCTTAATAGCTATCGAAGATCTCTTCCCCCCCACCCCCAACGCGGCCCCCCCCCCCCCCCCCCCCCCCCCCAGACTGTTCTTTATTGAGAACAATGGATTTAGGCGTAACTATGGTGTTTCACTTCTTGCTTTTGTTCTGAAACCTCAGTGCTCATGCAGGCTTATGCAGAGATTTTGGAGGAAGAAGACATAAAGATTCCAGCATGGTTTTGTTTCAATTCTAAAAATGGTGTTAATGTGGTTAGTGGCGATTCCATTCTTGAATGTGCATCAATTGCTGAATCATGCAAGAAAGTTGTTTTAGTGGGAATCAACTGTACCCCTCCTCGATTAATTCATGAACTAATATTATCTATTAAGAAGGTATCATCTTTATGGTGCTGTTCATTTTGTTGATTTTCTTATTTTGCTTTGGATTTTATTTGTCTCTATTTATTTATTTTTTAGCTGAGCATGAGACTAACTTTTTTCTGTTCAAAAGAGCCATTTCACCTATTGACCTTTTTGCTCTTTCTTTTAATATAAAATCTTGCATAAAACAATTTAGTTCTTCTAGATTATACCATTATTTATTTATTCATTTGATAAGTTAGATTATACCATTATTGGTTTATTGACTCTCTGTAGAGATGGAGGTTAACGTAATCATTTGAGTTGGCAAAAACATCATTTAATTATATGGGCTGTTAATTTGGACCTGTGAGGCCAACATATAATAGATTACTACCATAACAAATCACATACTAGGATAGATTTATTGTCCTTGATAGATAGTATCACAGTCTGCTGACTTTTATTTATTTATTTTTTTTCTGATCTGTAATGTAGTATACTAATACTTCCTGTATACTGCAGCTCTCATTCTTTATCTTTCAATGAATTACTTACTTTTTCTGATGAAAAAAACAAATCACTACTGGGTCCATATGTGTTACACTTGCATTCCAATTTTGCTAATTTTCAGTCCATTTATCTTTTTTTTTCTTCCCTTGTTATAGAGTTTCTGCAAAGAAAACTAGGCTTAATTTAGAAAGATTTAAAATTGAAGATTACCTTGTCACATATTAAATTCTCATTAAACAATATATAAAATGTATGCAAGTGTACCCTCATTCTTCCATGTTCTGGATAATTAACTTCTTGTTTGTGAAGAATCATATGACATATATACGTACTTTATTTAATTTCCAATTGAATCTTTTATCTCTACATGATTGCATTCCTACAAGTCACTCTGCCTAGTGGATTTTTAAACCTTATTATTTTCCTTCAGGTATCAAAAAAACCAATAGTTATATATCCAAATAGTGGTGAAAGATATGATGCTGAGCAAAAACAATGGGTGGTACGTTCACTTTCTTTCGCTGCACTTGTACAAATATTACATCTATATTTACAACTCTTGTTTTTTAATGAAGTTTTGAGTGTGAAAATCTTTCTCAGCAAAATATAATCTTAATTGAGAAGAGGGTTAGAGTTGTATTTACTCTTTACCAATTTTCAGAAATCTAGGCTGTGCCTGTGGTTGATGCAACTTTGTGTTCTTTCCAAATGGCAGGAAACTTTCAAATATCAATTTCAAATTCCTGTTCACTACTTTATCGGAAAAACTTCTATTCTCACTTATTTAATTTTGTATTGTAATGAAGGCAAAATCCAAATTCACTAGATTAGCACAGCAATTTACTTTTTTATCCTAATGAATAAAAGCATATCAATGATTGATCACATCATGATCTGCTTCCTGGTTGTTTTTATGTTTTTCAAACCAAATTCAATGAAAGCTTATAAATACATTCTTGACCTTATTCTTGTATACTATCACACCCACACTGCCTTAGACCTTGTTTTTTCATTGCAGCAAAATACTGGTGTTTCAGATGAAGATTTTGTCTCGTATGTAAACAGATGGTGTGAGATTGGGGCTTCCCTTGTGGGAGGTTGTTGCAGAACAACTCCAAATACCATTAAAGCCATATACAGGACTCTTTCCAATAGATCTGCTCCTGCTCTACCGCCATAGGTACTGCTCTGACTTGAAGAGAGCAAAACATAATCTCTTTAATGCAGATGGTGGAAAGGCTTGCTCTATCTCCAATAAAAAAACGGTTTCTGCTTGTTTTGGGAAGGAGGGCCTTGTACAAGCTGTTAGAGGATGAGGCAGTTTCCTCATAGAGCTTGCATATTTGAATCTTAGAGCCAAAATAGAAAGAACATCTTAATGTGTCATCAGTACTTCATCTCTTTTAATTCTTTGAGCCAAACAGAAAGTTTAATTAACTATACGAACCGTTTTGGACTTTGGAGACATTCATTCATCATTTTTTAGATGTTGCTCTTCCCACCACCACCCCCACACCAACCCCACCCCCCCCCCCCCCCCCCAAAACACACACACACACACATTCTTTGAGCCAAAAGTAATGTGATCTGAAATATGTAAGCTAAAACATGAAATTGAGAGAGGAAAAATAAAATCATCACATTGCTATGCATATACAATACAAATGCAGGAATCAATGACTTGATTCTAATGTTAGTACTTAGTACTCAAATGAATAGCATATTAATTTATTAAAATTGAAATTCCATTACATGATTACGTGTTGAGGACATTCATGATTTTAGTGTATATGAAGAGCTTACTCATGTTATTGGTTTATTAAAAAAATAAACTAATAACATGAGTAAGTTATAGGTTGAAACTATTTCTAAAAATAAAAAAAAAATTACAACACAAGGATTGGTTTTTTTTTTTTTTTTTTGGTGTGTGAGAGAGATAGGAAATAGGTGCTTACTTATCTTTCGATTTCGATAACAATTTGGCTGAATTTGCCATCCATATTTTCCTACAATTGCTTCACATTTTAGTTACACATGAAAGAGACAATTAAAGGCCGCTTCACATTTTACAGAAAAGGCTTTACACGTGATTAATTCTTATTGCTTCTTCTTTTATTTTCTTTTTTGGTGCTGAATGCTTTAAATAGGAATATGAAAAAAAATAAATAATAAAAAACTCTTGATCTGCTAACCGGTCCAGTCCACTCCAACCCGCCGAAGGCAATTTGGTTAAAATTTTCAATCTCAATCCGCCCAATCTGATCTGTGGACAGTCCCTTCAACTACACATCATGACAATGGAGTTTTTCCTTAAATGGGACATTTTAAAACACAGCCATTTTGCATAGATTGGAAAGTGAAAATTCCAATTTACTGTAAAATATCATGTTAAACAAAAATATTTTTTTGCGCATCATCTACTAATTATAGTACTAAAATATGCCTTTCTTCTTCCAATTCACTGTAAAATATCATTGCAACTTGCATCGTGTATATTGCTCTAACCTTCCCCTCCCCCAAACCAAAACATTCAAACAAATGATGGACTCGCGTAAACAATAGAGAGTCTTAATATATATTCGATGCATAAAATAATTATTATTTTATAATGGAAGTTTCTTTCACTCTATTGGTTCGTGTTTAGAGTAAAACCATCATCTCTCTTCTCCATCTTCTTTTGCTCTCTCTCTCTCTCTCTCTCTAGGCATGTTGGACAAGTTGGCCATCTGTATCTTTTAAATATTACTCAAAGTTTCTCAAGATAAACACATTAAATTTATTTATCAAAAAAATAGAAACACATCTCCAGATTTCTCAAAAGTCTCAACATCATCTTGGTAGGGACCTGCCGAAGTGCTAATGTGGATACCACCTCTAAGAGACGCAGAGACAATAATGCAAATATAATAAAGAATTTCAACTATAAGTTGAAATTCATGTTAGCACTGCCCAAGATAGAGATTCATACCAATGATCATAATTCCTAGTTAGATTCTATAGAATTATACTTAAAACCCAAAAACATTCTAAAAGTTGGAATGGTAAATAATTATCAATAGGTTCAATAAGACTCGTAAACCAGGCTTAAAAATGAAACCCAAATAGAAAATTTTAAGAACTAATTCTTTGAACAAACTACACATGTAACTCAAACTTTTCATGTAAAAATCAAATTAAAAAATAAAACCCATTTCACCAAATTCAAAAAAAACATTGAAATGAATAACCACTACCTTCTAAGAGGGCCTAACATCATAACACTTGCTTGCCAAACTCATACATTCCAACCAATGCAATGTCTCCACATTGGGGTCCCTCTCCACCACCACATCCGACACCGTGATTTGCACCGCGCCACGGTAACTCGTGATCCTCCCACGTACTCTTGCCACTACCCCAAGCCTAACCTCTGCCGCGAAATGACTCGCCATTTGGGCAATTAGTCGAACACTTGGCGGGCTGCAGCGGGAGAAGTAAGGCGACACAAGGTGGTTGAGCCAGAGGACGCAGACAATGCAGCCGGTGCCATCATCAACAGTGAATTTGAGGAATTTGTTGGGTTTGAGTTCCCGGGAGGTGATGGTGCCGACGGTCTCGGCACGGAAAAAAAAGGTGCCTCTGCGAGAAAAGGAAATGGGGTCTGAGGGAGAAAGAGAAGGGGTTTGGGTGAGAGAGAAGAGGTCAAAAGCCAAAAGCTTTACATGGGTATTGTAGAGTCGGTGAAGCTGTTCCATTACAGAGAAGCTTTTTTTTTTTCTTCTGTATTCTGCTTTTGGGTTTTAGTTAACAGCTTGGATTTAAAAAGGTTAATGGGTCTGGTTGTGAAGAAGGTGAGGGGTTTTGGAGGGAAAGACTATTCTGCTTTTGGGTTTGGGTTTGGGTTTTTTGTTTTATGTTTTTATAGACAGACAAGACAGGTGCCATTTTGGTACTATTTTTTGACCTTTCGAAGTAGGAATAAAATTTAGGTAAAAATGTAAAATTGATCCTCTAACTTTCATTGTTTTTTATTTCAATTCTCTAACTTTTAATTTTGTCAATTCAGTCTTCTAACTTTTAATTTTTGTTAATTCAAGGTTCCGTTACAACTCAGTCAGTGTTGCCATTAGATATGCTTGAAACAACGCCGTTTTGCTCTTTTTTTTTTCTTTTTTTTTTTTTTAAACTCGGAATTAAAATAAAATAAGAAAAATCTGAAAAAAAAAAAAAAAAAAAAAAAATTAAGGGATCAAAGTTGTCGTTCCCATTCACTAAATCTTTTTTTTTTTTTTTTTTGAGAAACAAAAAGTCCCCTTCCCTGAATCAAAACAAAGAAATCACCCCACCCAAATCTCTAACTTAGAATAATTGGGGAAACGATTTGAGAGAGTGACTGAGTCCGTTTCAGAGAGAAATTGAGTCGGAATGAGAGAGAGAGACTGAGCATGAGAAATTGAGTCGGACTGAGAGAGAAAGACCGAGTAGGAAACTGAGTCCGTTTGACTATTCGAGACCGATTTGTAGAGATATTATGAATCGGTGATTGAGTTCTGATGAAGACCGATTTGCAGAGATTGAGGCCAAGAAATTTAGACCGAGAATCCCTATATTGACTGAATCGGTGATGGGTGTACTCTGTAGCTCCAGCTCCGACCAAGTTTTGGGTATGATGAAAACCCAGTTTTTTTAGTGTGTTTTTTTGGGTATAAGTAGTAGCAGAACAATGAATTGCTGTGTGTTTGGTGTCTTTTTCTGTTGAGTATTAAAACTTAGATTTATAGGAGTATCAAACGTTGTAGTTCTATCTAATTTACTCTCTGTTTTAAGATGAATACTCTCTGTTTTAGACCCTCTTTATGCACTTTCTTTGTTTTGATTCAGGGATCGTCGTTCCCTTAATGTTTTTTTTTTTTTTTTTTTTTTTATATAGGTTTTTCTTATTTTATTTTAATTCGGAGTTTATAAAAAAAGAAAAAGAAAAAAGTGAGCAAAACAGCGTCGTTTCAAGCATATTTAACAACAACACTAACGGAGTTTGTAATGGAGCCTTGAATTAACAAAAATTGAAAGTTGGAGGACTGAATTGACAAAACTGAAAGTTAGAGGATTGAAATAAAAAACAGTGAAAGTTAGAGGGTCAGTTTTGCATTTTTGCCTAAAATTGATTGTGTCAAAATTCTTGGATCATAGACCAGTTTATAGTGCGTTCTTTGATCTTTGTAGAGGTTTGAGTCTTTAAAAAGTTTAAACCGTAGTAGGATCAGAAAAAGCATGAGTTGTTCCAATGTCAGGATTGAGGTTGAAGAGTTGTTGCCATACCCACATGGATACACTGATGTAAATTTCTTTTGAGGGATAATGTTTCTCATGTTGCTTGTATGTTATTGTGACTAGGGCTAGTAAAATTGGATACGATCCGTGAACCTGATACAATACAACACGAAATTAACAGATTATAAGTTGAGCCTTAATGGGTTTGTGTCATATTTGGGTTGACATGACTAACCTGTTTAATAAACGGGTTAGGTTAGTGTTCAACCTTTGGAACCTGTTTGATCCGTCTGAAATATTTAATTAAATGACATTTTACTAATATACCATTCAAACCCTAAGTAAATGGTCGTCAAAATCGTGATTTGGATTGTAGGATCACACGATTTTACGATCTCACCTCACCAAAACATTTAGAATCGCATTAGGATCGTATGTAGGATCATGTAGAATCATATATGATTGTATGGGATCCTACCGACCCTACTAAAACATCAATTTTTTTTTTTTTTTTTTTTTTCCCTATGTTGTGATGGTATGGCTTTTTATTTTTTATTTTTTTATAAAATTATTATAACCTAAGAAAATGTTTTCTGGTTTTTAGTTCATTTGTAATAAAAATGAAGGAATACTTCATCATTTCTAAATGAAGAATTTATATTGGCTTTGTTACATTTTAAGCCATAATGTTGTTAAATTTTTTTTATCAATATACTAATTTGTGTTATAATATTACTAAAATGTTTTTCTTATATATAATTTTATTAGTATGCTTGTATTTGTATATTGATTGATTGATTTTTTTGAGCACGCTCTGTAATTATTGCTGAGTGGTATAACTTGAATAGTTGAGTGTGAAGTTGTATCTTGATCTCTTTTGTAGCTCTAATATACAAATATACAATGTCTACATAGATGATAAAATGGTTGGTGATGATTAGGAAGGTGATCATAAGAACCCTATAATGAGAATAATTAAATGTTCACTTCACTTTAATATTAATCTTGCTTTTGGATTTCATATTTTAGTTAGCTAGTTTCCATTTAATAACTTATTTTAGATTTTAAACTTAGAACTTGGAACTTGGAACTTAGAACTTGGAAAATATTTCCATATTGTTGATAAATATTTTGGTATTTGGTTACTAATTAAACATTTACTGAACTTTTTAGATACATTGGGTCAAAACGTAAATATATTTGTTTCGTTAGTAGACGTAGCAATGTAAGACATGCAAATTACATTATATAATGCAAATCTTTATTTATTTATTTATTTTTTGGATAAATTTATAATTTATGTGATTATTCAACATACAAAGTCATTATCAATGTGTTTTTTGTTTTAAATATGAAAATATGTAGGATTTTACGATTTACGATTCAATTCTACGATCTACGATCCCACCTACCTTTCACGATCCTACGTAAGATCCCGATTTTGACAACCTTGCCTAGGTATATAAACTTATTAGTTGTTGTGGTTTACTTTTTTTTGATATATTGTGATTAATTATTTGTGATATTGAAATATGTTTTAGTTTTGAATGATTATTTGTGATGCAATTACTTGTTAGTTCTAAATTTTATATTAAAATATTTATTTGTTTGTTTTTTCATAATTTTTTTTTTTTTCATTTTGATAAAATCTGATAAACAGGTCAATACGATTGACCTATTTAATAAAAGAGTTGTGTTAGAGTTGAGGAATCTTGACCCATTTTATAAACATGTCGGGGTAGTGTTGACCCATATAGTCGAATACTCATGACTTAACATAACACGAACCCGACAAATGAACATGAATTGCCACCCCTAATTGTGACTTAGCATTAGAATTGACTTAAGTTTGCTGACTATAAACAGGATTTCCTCTATATACAAATCCAATGATCAAAATAGATTTCTCAGATTTTCCAATCCAAGTATGTCTCATCAATCAGTCAGCTAATTGCTCGCCTTATTTACTTCTTTAGATAAATCTTACATTATGTTTACAAAAATTATTAAAATGTATTTCCACTCTAAATCCTTTTTTTTTTTTTTTTAAGGAAAACAATCATTAAAATGCAAATAAATTATGCCTAAACAATCCTTAAACAATATTCTTGATAATCACATATCTATTATTATACGTAAAGGAAATGATTAGTTCAAAAAAAAAAAATTAAAGAAATGATATAAAATATAAATCCAAGGCCCACACAGTGCCAAAAAAAGCAAAGCCCATGCAGATTATAAGAAGTGTGTCTAAAGCCCACCTAGCCTTATGCCCACTCATTTTATAAGTTTTAAGATTATAGCCTACTCTGAACTGTCAAACGATATGTTTAAAAAAATTAGAGGTCAGTTTTGTTGCATTGATAATAATCAACTAGTAAGGAATAGTTTACAGTTTACCTAATGTAATATTCATTAATGTTTGTTATGGGCTAAATGGCTTTCTCACCTTTTGGCAACCAAAAAAAAAAAAAAAAAAATGAGGGACGTTGCCATCATGGTTATCAATATCCTGATCCAGATCCTTAAACTGTTATGGATCTCACTAAGATCTCTATCATGGTCAAATCCGTGTGGGATTCCAATTCGGATCTTAGGATCTTATAAGATCCTGATCCCATAGTGATACTAGGATCCTGTGATATAAAGGAAAATTAAAAAAAATTTCCTTTTTTTGGGCCACCAAATGAAGCCCAAATGCCCCAAATTCATATAAAAAAAATGTAATAAATAGATTAGCTGGTGGCCTTAGCCCAAATTGATAAAACTTTAAATATAAACTTTTTTTTTTCCTACTATTAGTGATGAATCTGAGTTTGGTGATCTCAATGAAAATGAAGTGAATGAATGCCCAAATGCAATATTAAGAGATTTTGATGATTATCTAATGGATGATGTGAGTCATTTGGTTGCTAATAATGACAATAATGTTGTCTATAATGATCAATTGTACTGTGCGGTAACCTATCGTAACAAAAATTTTGATGCAACAAATTATAGCAACAATATTTTTATTGCAATAAAGTATTTTTAATAATAATAAAAATATTTTATTGCAACAAAACTCTATTGCAATGAAATTTTTGTTGCAATAGTCTATTACCACAGATTTTATAACAACAGTAAGTAACAAATTTTTTTTGTTGCAATAGAGGGGTTATTGCAACAATTTGAAGTTTATTGTAACAACAAATTTTGTTGCAATAAGGTTTTTTTTTGTAGTGATTGTAATTTGGTACTTTATTAGTAATTTCCCTAATTTGTGTCAAAAATTACTTTTTTTTTTCAATGTTTTTTTTAAATATATATATTATGAATTATAGTTATGAGTATTTTTTAGTATTCTTTTTAATCAAAAAGTAAGATCTTACAATCCTCATGCTGATCCTACTACGATCTGATCCTTGAACCCTCTCACCGATCCCATGTAGGATCTCGATCCTGATAACCTTAGTTGCTGCTAATGATTTTATTGATAATTATAAAAGACAACATGGTTGATTATTGTTTCCATTTTATATTTTTCTTTAAAAAAAAAAAACACATTTTTAATATATCATGCCCAAATTAAAAAAGAGAGGTTAATAGCAAAATTTGAGCAACACAAACAACATTTTATATTAATTCGTTTAGCAAAATAAAAAAATATATTAAAACTCAAATGTCAAACAGAAATATAAAAACAACTATTAAACATAAATAAATGAATTTTTTTTTCCTCATCTTCTTCTTGGCAGCAATTCGTTCTTCTTCCTCACCCCTTCTTCTCCTTCTCCTTCTCAGTGGTAGTCACGACCTCGATAGCGACTACAGCAGCTTCCCCTCTAGCTCTAATATTTCTAAGCCTTTCCTTAAAAAAGGTAAGGAGTATCTCTAGCATCTTGCATAGTGCTTTAAGTACCAAAACGGCTAGTTTGGCATCCAAAGCACCATGCATGCTGCAAAATATTTTAGTAGCTGTAAAAACAACCTACGACCTATTAAGCAAGGTGTGGGGGCCGTGGGAAGCTTTTTTTAACCTAGGTGTGATACTTTTTGTTAGGGACAAGGTAATGGAGAGGGTAGTTGAGGGGGGAGGGATGAGGTGAGGGTGAGGAGGCTCTATAATGCCCTATTGTAATGGAGTGCAGAGAGAGGGAGCAGCGGGTTGGGGGGAGTGGAATAGGTGAAAAAAAGTTTGGGCTAGAGATGAGTGGGGGAGAGCTTGGGTTAGAGATGAGTGGAGGATTTGGCTAGGAGATGAGTGGAAGATGAAATGATAAATAGCATGGATTGGGGAATAGAGAAGAAGACTTGGTGTTGGTAGCAAATCTCCTAAGGAGAAGGATGGAGGAATAAGCCATTTTCAAAATAAAATAAACATTTCTCTTGCAACCATGTTAAGTATATATAAAATACATACATGTTTTATATTTGAAACAATAGTATACTTGGGGCTAGGGCCAGCTTAGAGAATGGTTTGAAATAATAGTATAGGTAAGGCTAGGGCTAGCTTAGAGAATGGTTTAAAAAAGTAGTATTGGTAGGGCTGGGCTTGGCTCAGAGAATTGTTCAGATAGTAGAATAGGTGGGGCTGGGGCTAGGGCTGGCTCAGAGAAACCATGCTAACTATATATAAAATACACACATGTTTTATGTTTGAAACAATAGTATAGGTGGGGTTGGGGCAGGCTTAGAGAATCCATATTAACTATATATAAAATACACACATGTTTTATGTTTGAAATAGTAGTATAGGCGGGGCTGTGGCTGGCTCAAAGAATAGTTTGAAATAGTAGTATAGGTAGGGTTGGGGCTCTGAAGGATTTCGGCAATGGTAAAGATAACCCACGGCCTATTAAGTAGGGTTTGGAGGCTGTGTGAAGCTTTTTTAACCTAGGTGACGTATTTTTTGTTAGGGACAGAGTGAAGAAGGTTGTTGAGGGAGGAATGAGGTGAGGGTAAGGCTTTGTAATGTCCTATAGTAATGGGGTGTAGAGGGAGGAAGCAGCTGGTTCCAGTGGGAATGAGTGGAGTAGATGAAAAAAAGCATGGCTCGAAGATGAATGGAGAGGGAGGAGATGAAAGAAAACATGGCACGGAGATGAGTGGAGGAGGAGATGAAAGAAAAGCTTAGTTTGGAGATGAGTGGAGGAGAAGATGGAAAAAAAGTGTGGGTTGGAGATGGTTGCATTTGCGAATAAGGTAAATAGAGAAGAAGACTTGGTAGTAGATCGCTTGAGGCCGAGGAGAATGGAGGAAGCTAATTTCAAAATGTGGAAGGCTAAAAAAATGAAGGAAGGTGGGAGTCTTTGATGTTTGCATTTGGCTTTTTATTTTTTATTTTTTTTAGAAATTGCTGCCTTTTGGTTGATATAATCTTAAAAGAGTTTCAACTATTCATTTCATCAATTCCTTGAATCTCAACCATTCACTCCATCCAACGACTACTATGATCTGCGTCTAAAAGCAAACCTACAAAAAACTTAGCTCTAGCTAGGCAATAGGCATAGATTCCTGTGGCTATAGCATAGGTGCATTACATACTGATTAAGGACGCACATGTTAACTATATATAAAATATACACATATTTATGTTTGAAACAATAGTATAGGTGAGCTTGATGCTGACTCAGAAAATAGTTCAGGAAGTGAAGATTGTGTTATTTATTATTATTATGTTAGCACCAACACCTTTCCCTTGCAACCATGTTAAGTATATATATAAAATACATACATGTTTTACGTTTGAAACAGTAGTATAGGTGGGGCTAAGGCTGGCTCAGAGAATGGTTTAGGAAGTGAAGATTGTGTTTTTTTTTTTTTTTTTTTTTTTTTATTTTTTTTTTATATATATTATTATTATGTTATCACCAACACCTTTCCCTTGCACCATGTTAAGTATATATAAAATACATACGTGTTTCGTTTTTGAAACAGTAGAATGGGTGGCTTCTTTGCCACCCTTAGCTAAAACTGGCTCAAAGGTTTGTTGAAAATAATCAAAAACATCCTCTGTGAGAAGGAGCATAATAAGCTGAACTCAAGGAGTGAAGACTCTTCGAATGGCTTTGGAAGTGGGTTTGCGGCTGTCGGGAATAGCTCAGAGGCTGAGGTTAGCTCAGGAAGCAAAGATGGGTCGAAAAATGGGGTTAGCTCAGAGGCTGGCTCAGGAAGTGTGTCTGGTGGGAATAGCTTAGAGAATGATTCAGGAAGTGGGGCTAGGGTTGGCTCAGGGGATGGTTTAGGAAGTGAAGATGGGTTAGGAAGTAGGGTTGGGGTTGGCTCAAAGGCTGGCTTAGGAAGTGGGGCTAGCTCAAAGGCTGGCTCAAGGAAGAGTGGGGTAGAACCCTGATGAAAAGGTAAAGTATATGGTGTCACCGTTTATGTTTATAATTTGTTAATTAGTGCTAGAACTTTCTGTTTGGAATCCAAACTTTTCTTTTAGCTTAATATTATTTGATTTTGACGGAGGTTGTGTAAGTGTTTAAATTTTTCAAAAAAAATAAAATTATATTTTTTATAAAAATAATTGTCTATGGAGATATTTTTACACAAAGCTTACTAGGGTATTTCTGGTTTATTTTTTATTTTTAAATGGTGTGGGCTAGCCGATTGCACAAAATACTGACCACCCAACCTTGTAACACTGATTATGACTTTTATATATATGTAACATTGTTCTCTAATTTCTTATCGAGTGACTTTATAAATAGAAAATAGAGCTTATCAAGGTTGTGGTTGTGGTTTTTTACCACTGAAAAAAAAAAAAAAAAATAAAAAAAAAAATAAAAAAAAAATAACTGTGGTTGAACTATGCCCTTATAGTCTTTATAGGTTGTTTCTTCACCACCATTGGCTTAAACTGGCTCGAAAGTTTGATGAAATGATCAAACACATCCTCCGTGAGATGGAGCAAAATAAGCTGGACTCAGGGAGTGGAAACTTTTCGAGTGACTCAGGAAATGAGGCGAGGGCTGGGGTTGGCTCAGAGGATGGTTTAGGAAGTAAAGATGAGTAAGGAAGTGGGGCTGGTGGGGCTAGCTCAGAGAATGGTTTAGGAAGTGGGACTGGGGCTAGCTCAGAGAATGGTTTAAGAAGTAAAGATGGGTCGGCAAATGGGGTTGGTGAGGCTAGCGCAGAGGCTGGCTCAGGGAAGAGTGGGGTAGAACCCAATACTGTACCCTTATTACTTAATTTTTTTTCATTGATAGATAAAATTTTACTGGTTAAAGTTATAGAGAACAATTGAAGCAGCACTAGAAGCTCAATCGTTAACTTTACAAGTCATACATCAATTTCTTTTGAGAGATGGATACCTTTATGCTTCATGTTTGAGTATTATCAACTTGCAACAATTGAAGCAGGACTAGAAGCTATTTCAGGTAGTTTAGTTTACCAAAACAAGAAAATGACTCTAACAATCCCATATGTTGCTTGTACGTTATTGTGATTTTGCATTAGAATTGACTTAAGTTTGCACAGACTATAAACAGGATTGCCTCCATATACAGAATCTAATGATCAAAATACATTTCTCAGATTTTCCAACTCAAGTACGTCTCATCAATCAGTCAGGTAATTGCTCACCTTATTTAGTTCTTTAGATCAATCTTACATTTTGTTTACAAAAATTAGAGGTCAGTTTTGTTGCATTGATAATAATCACCTAGCAAGGAACATACCTTTTGTCTAATTGTCCCACACCCATCCTTGTCACAACAGGTACCAAAATTTGTGATTTTGTCAAATGTCTACCGACTGCACAAGTTCATTTGGCTCACAATTCCTTTCATAACAAAGTCCTATTTGACGAGCTCCATGGCTCCCTGAATGTAACCAGCATATATAGTCTTGTTGATAAGGTAAGTTAATTGCTACTGCATAATGCTTTTTATAAGTCAACAGAAATAGTCGAACCGGCTTTATTTTTTTTTATTATCTTAAATAAAAAAAATATATAGTGCAATGTTATGTTATGTACTTTCTATACAAGCCGTTGTTTTTTGTAGCATACTTTTTTCTATCCAAAAACCTTTAGAAAGAACTCAAACTGAGCAGTGTAATTAACTATATTTTGTGTTTTTGCAGGATGAACTCACCCAGTCCAAGTTCCAGAAGCACGAACTTTTTTCTGGTGTCCAATTAACTTGTAACTCTTTATGGTGAAGAGGAAAGAAATAATGTCAAGGAGATATTTATACCAAAGGAAAATCAAAGAAGGAAAGTAATCATTTTATCATTTTCTTCTGTTTCTTTCTATGAGAAGATAAAAGAATTAGAGATGTGATGGTTACTTGTTACAAGAGAAAAAAGAAAAGTTGAAGCTGTGATTGATATGAAGCTTTTTTCTGTTGCTGCCAATGAATTTTACTGATAAATAGAGAAGTTAACATGGTTGATTGTTTCCATTTTCCATTTTTCTCTAAAAACAAAAAGCACACATGCATTACTATAAAGTTAACTAAAAAATTGCATTTGAATTGGACTCTAATTATTATCTTTAAAGTAAATGATGATGATATATTGGTCCATTGATTGTAAGCACTTATTATATCATCTTTAATTTGTTTTTAGCATCTCAACTTTAATAAATTGACACTAAGTCTAGATATGACTCTGTTTACATGATTGTAAAGTCTATTGAGAATGACGATATATATATCCGATACATAATAACTTTACTTTATAACAGGAGTTTCTTTCACTCCATTGGTTTGTGTTAGAGTAAAACCATCATCTGTCTTCTCCATCTTCTTTTACTCTCTCTTTCTCTCCCTAGGCATGTTGGACAAGTTGGGCCATCAGTATCTTTTAAATATTACTCAAACCACTAGTAAAGGAAAATGATTGCTTTTGTGATCAATGAAATTAACATTATATAGTCTATCCTCAAAACGATTTTTTTCCCCAAAATTAAGAACTAACAGTTGCGGAAGAATTTCAAAAATTTCATAGTTATAACTCTATAAAAAATAGTGAACTTCATCAAAATTTTAGATTGATAATAGTTACAAATTAATGTGAATAAAACATGAGTTATATAGAATTGCGTGATGCACTAATGTTAGGGATATAAAGTTTGAATTAACATTAAGCGTGAGAGGGAGGGAGTATGTGAGAGGGACGGGGTATACTCCCGGAATACTCAATAACAACATGCCAAGGAATGTGTGGGGAGAGTGTGCTGGCAAAGAGAGAGAATCAAACTTGGTGAGTAAGGATAGTGTGTTGGCAGAGAGAGCCAAAACTTGGGGGAGCAAGTTTGCATGAAAATATCTCTTGAACATATTAGAACTTTGGGCACTTGACCACATCATAGGCTGCCATATGGCATGATCTTGGCCCTCCATATGACAAGAACCATAATGTATATTCATGTAACAATTAATTGAAGATTAGCACAACATGAAAAGGGATCTAATTAATTTGGACACACACAATAAAATGAAAGACTAAATGAATTTTCAAGGAATGACACGTGTTATATGAAAAATCAAGTAATCTCTAGCATATATCCAAATCATATCAAGGCAAAAATACACATTTTTCATGAAAGAATCCAAGAGATAATTGTCACAATAACTCGCTCAATTCAGGCATAACTTTTGTTCAATAACAGTCAATTTTGAGGAGAATTTTATGATCTTTAAGGATACTTCAGGGACAACTATCTTTGAAGGATGCCAGTGCTACAGTTGTGGGGCTAGAACATCATTTTTGGCAAGTCAGGAAGCACTGGTGGAGGCTTTAGTGAAGGCTAAAGAACTTAGTTTTCAGAATATCATAGGTCTAACTGATAGCAGGAACATGGAACAGGTCTGGTATTACAGAAGGAAACCTCAATGACAAAAGCAAACAATGCTAGCTGATCTACACTACCTACAACAACATGGTTTAGGCCTCACAATTAAAACTGTTCCATGTCTGACATAATAGATAAAGCCTTAGTAGCTTCGAATATGCCTATACACCAAAGCTGGGTTAATCCAACAATTTTGTAACGCTTCTGGTAATGTTCTCGAACTCTCTTTTATCTTGGTATTGAAAAAAAGTTATAATAATATGATTATCAACCGTAATTATAGAAATAGCAAACAGGTATCCGTTTTGTTAATATAAATTTGGACAGGGATAGCAGTTTAAATGGAGACTAAAAACAAGATCCCAGTGTATTTAGATCAAAGATATATATATATATATATATATATACACACGTTAACATATCTACTCACATGTATGTATTCTTCTTGTTTACATGAGCTAGACTCCTGGTATTGGCATCTTTAACGCACTACAACTAGTCCCCAAAAAATAATCTGATGAGATGTGACACGATACAAATTTTCAAGCAAATCAAGATTAATGTAGCCATAGCTGGCAGCCTTGTAGGTCTATTTCCCTCACTTTTGCATTAGCAAAGGTATTTCCATCAAAATGAATGTAAATGTTATGAAATGGGATTTGAAAAGAGGGGATAAAAAAAAAAAAAAATAAAAAAAGGAAAGAGAGAGAAGGGGCACCTTTAATGAACGCACACAAAACCTTTCTTACGCACATGGGTTCCTGGATGTGGGTCTTACACATGTGAAATGGGGTGTATGGGGAAGGGAGAACTCCAAATGCAGTTTTATGATATATCTGAAATAAATTGATTATTTGTTGTATCAATATGGGCTCCTTACATAACTGTGTAGTTTTGCAGTTACACTATTTTACTCTAGAAAATAAATGTAGCTAATAATTGTTAAAAAGAAAATAAGACTTTTTTATTTTATTTTATTTTATTTTTTACAATATAGAAATTCTATCATAACATAATCTAAATGTATACGTGTGTAAAGCTCCTTCCTAAAGATTTGAACCCCGTCTCTTGCCCTCCACATTCCACAAACACTTATACTTGTGGAATGACTACCGTAACAAAAGTGCGCGCTGAAAAGAAAATAAGACTTGACACTTTAGAAAGAGTTTTAAATGGCTTTGTGTAAGAGGATGACTGTAGATTCAGAGGGAAGTTTACCTTTGTCATTCAACGATCAATTATCATTCAAGTCCAGACATAATTCTCTTAGTGAAATGAGTATTTCTTTCACAGTGCAAAATGGCCTTATGCTTCAGTTCCTAATGGTATGAAACAACACCAAGTACTAATGATATGAACCATCTGGAGACTTTCATTCATCATTCTGTAGATGTTGCGCTTTTGCCCTCGTTCAAGTTTCAAGGGCACATTAATTACTTTTCTAGAGAGAAAGAACTGCAGAGCTCAGGTTGCAATGACAAACCCAAAAAAGGAACCGCATGTCTGTATGTAAGCCGGTCGCCTAAAAACAGTGTACATATCAAGACAGGATGCGCCAAAAATGATATATTTCTGAGAATTGCTAACTACTCACATCCCAATCTTTTTAATTCAAGAACGAGACAAATAATATTAGTTTCCACGTATTATACATAATGAAACTCAATGGCTACAAGCATCACAGTTCAAGCATCAAAACCAGAATAGATGCCATTCTCCCTCAACAACCTCTTCTCTTCTTCCACATAATTCTTTCCCCTACTAGCTTGACCAAGCTCTCTTTTCCTCTTTTCCTTTTGAGAGAAAGAAAGGTTCTTCCTGTCTTTCCGAGTTTCCACACTCACCAGCTGCTCTCCAGAGGCTAATGCAGCTCTTGTTTTCTGTCGTTCTTCATAAGACTCTTCAGTCTCCTTGGTTTCACGACTTTCCTTACCGGTAGACCATGACCAGTCCTGCTTGTCATCTTCTTTTGGTGGAGGCACGCTCAAGATTGATGGTCCACCTTTATAACCACGTCGCTTCAATTCTTCAAAGTCCAAAACTCCAGTTTTTTGCTTTCTAGATTTAGCTGTGTGCGTGCAGAGACAAAAATGTTACACCTTTATTTTAAACAACTTGAAAAGAGGAATTTTCTGGAGCATTTCTGCAAGCAAAGCTAAACAAGACTCTGTTGATCCAGCATTATGGTAGTTAAGTACCAGCTTGACATCTAATGACGTGTGAACATTCATCTTGATATTAATACAGAGATTCTATTCTTTACATGTTGTTCCATTTTAAAATTGCAAACAATATCTACATTCAGAAAAAGTTATTTCCTACAAGCTTTTCTAATATATTACTGTTCTGCCCCTAGCTTAAACTCATAACAAGGTAAATGATCAATTTTTATTATTGTTTTATATATAATTATATACTTAATGAGATGGAGACCACTGCCAAACAGTTACAAAATTATCAGCGTAGGTAAAAAAAGCTATAGGAAATATCATGGGACAAGAAATAAAACATTTTTTCAGGTTTTCTTATGCAGCCAATTTTTATATTAGTATTACTATCTGTTATCTTGGTAACCAACCCTGCAATATCATAGACTTCCTTCTCCTTCCTTTTATGTGACCTATTTATTCAAATTCAGCAAAATGATTCAGCTTCTTCTGTGTTGTAAATTTCTTGTGGACATTATTTTGTTCCACTATTTGATTAAGAAAACCACTTCACTAGTTTCTAAAAGATTGTAACGAGTAGATAGAATCTATAAACCCCTAACATTAAGGTTCACCATGAGCCCCAATCCATTGTCATTTGCTTGAGTAAAGAAGACAAATCAAAATATGAAGCAATAACTTTGTTTGAGAGATACCTAGACACACAAATTCAATTCTAGCTAAACATGGATAGAGAACTAATCCAGCAATGTTATACCTTTCGAATTTTTTTCTTTGGAATGTTTTGATGGAGCCTTTGCCTTTTTCTTGTCAACCCCATCTTCAGATCCGGAGTCTGAATGTGAAGACAATGATTCATCGTCCGATGAATCATCCTCCTCATCACTCCATGGGATAGTCCTCTTCATGGTATAAATTTGACCCTGAAAGCAGAACACAATTAACTACACATTAACACCCAGTGTCCATTTGGTTTGGGTTAGCTATTTGAAAGTGTGCATTTTTTAGGAAGAAAAGAAAACAAAATGTGGATTTTGAAAACATGTTTTTTAAATAAGTAACACGCATTTTATAAAATTTGTGGAAAGTAGTATTGGTGTGAAAAGTTGTGGTGCCAAAATGCAGTTTTTCTTTATTAAAAAAAAAAAAAAAAAAAGAAGCATTTTTGAAAAACTACCCCATAAGCTGCAAAACGAAAACAAGCTTTTTGCTTGGTTTAAATTTCAAAAACACAATTTTCTAAAAATTGCATAGCCAAATGCCAACCTAATCCAACAAAAAAAAAACCCAAAATGAACAAACCAACCCTTATAAATATCTTGAGTGAGAATATCTCATAGTTCAATTTCATAGCATTTAATTAAATCAAGTGCATAACACAAAACACTATCCAACTAATCAAATGAAGAAACCCTTTTTTTTCCCCATTTTCTGAATCAAAGTAACTCAAAGTTAGATTGAAAAAAAAATACAAATATCTAACGTACTACCCAAAAAAAAAAGAGAGTTGCAGAGCATTCAAATCTACATAACAGTAACACACAAAACCCAAATTCGAAGTGTAACGAAATTAACATTATGGAAGCTCCAAAGGGTGACCTAGGAGCTTCGAATCCAAGCAAAATAGATAAAAATATACGAAAACCTCTATTCAGATGAATTAAATTACAGACACAATAGGAAAATCTATATCTCTCAAATCTTATTTTGTCTCATTTAGTTGAATCTAAATATGAAGGACCTAAATTCACCAGATTAAAACAAATTAATCATATATGTACGTTACGGTTTCAGAACAACGAGTCCGTACCTGCCGTGTCAGCGAGCAAGAGATTGAGGGTGATAAGAATAAGAGAGAGAGAGAGACCGAGAGTGAGAATGAGAGAGGCGAGCCGAGTTGATTTTTGTTTCTTTGCAACTGTAGCAAAAGATTTTTAGAAAGAGTAGCTCTAAGCACGCGCTCATGCCGTGTTCAGAGCCACTTTTATTTATTTATTTTTTAATGTTAATAATTTATAATTTGAGATTATTATATTTTTCAATTACAAAAAAGTATTGAGGTGTGATGAAAAAATTATTTTATCCATAAATACATAATATTCATCACACTCTTAAGAATTTTTTTTGGTGATTAAAAAATATAGTAATCTCAAATTATAATGAATTTAAATTATTAAAATTTATCCAAAAATATACTCAAAGTCTCACGACGCGCATGCTCAAAGTTTAGTTTTAAATATATTGTAAGCAACTACATTGAACTTTAACATCATATGTGATGGAGACAAGATTTTCCTATCAATTAAAAAAAGCCTAGCTAAAAGAAGTGGTGAGAATATCCTTGGAAGGAATTTGATAGAGAAACATGGTTGTTGTCATTTGCAGGTCGTTGATCTTTATACTCCTTCATCCAAAGACATTGATCAAATGAAGCTAAGATAAAATTGTAAATAGTCCAGAAATTAAACATCAAATTTTAACACTAATTTTGATTAGATAATTACAGTTATATAAAATATGGACCAATGGTACACAATTTTTTTTTTTTTTTTTTTTGGCTAAGTAATGGAACACGATTTAGTGGTGAGACCTGCACCCTCAAACCACTCGGTAGGACTCACTAACCGGCGTTTCAAAATTTCTTAAGTGTCCATGTTGCTGTTGCTACCCAAATTGCCGCATCACCATACATCCACGACCAAAAATTATTTTGTATCGCATGAGTAGAGTGAAAATTGAGGTCAGAATGGGCAAGTCTGAGGAGAGTGAGCCTGCATGAGTAGGTGATGGTGCATGGTGGACGCAGCAGGCAATCCGTTTGAGTGTTGAGTAAATACCTTCTAAAGCTTGTTTTGAGTGGCTGTCACCTATTACCAAAATGCAAAAATGGTGGTTGTTCTTGGTATATATAAAATTATTCAAAAAAAAAAAAAAAAAAGGACTTGAGGATATGGATGAGGAGAGATTGGATAGTTGTAAGGCCTGTTTTTGAGGGTGAGGGAGGAGAACGTACGTGAACCTAAACAATTAACTGGGAGCAGCTTTATATATATATATATATATATATATATATATATATAATTTAAAAATAACGTGAGATTAGAGTAAGAAACTGCAAATTAAAATAATAATAAATAAATAAATAAAAAAGAGAAACGGTCAATTTTTTTTTTCAATGTGAAAACGGTTAAGACTTGATAAAGGTTAAAAATAAAAAATAAAAAATAAATTTTTTTTTTTTTTTGAAATCATGAGTTTAGTGATGGAAGGAATATGGGTAATTGGAGCATTTTAAATACCTGAGAGTGGTCCTATTTTGTAGACAATGTTTTTGCAAGAGTTAAATAACAGTTTTGCTAAATTATCCTTTAGTTTTATCTCTACTTAAACCTAAGAATGTGTGGGTATTTTGAAACAAAAAAAAAATCTGGTCCAAACAAGAAAAGTCCCTTAAATAGTAGTATAGAAAAGAAAATATTTTTACCTTTGTTACATAACAATATAATTTTTTTTAAATGGTTAATTTTTTTTAAGAGGAGTGTCACGTCAATAATATTTTCACAACAAATTATATTTGGTAAGTTGTTATTCATTCTAATTTGAATTTACAATTTAAATTACTTTTCTGCCCACCCATAACAACCAATAACAACCCACCACTTAAGATTTGTTGTGAAAATATTATGGACATATCATTTCTCATTTTGTTTTTATGATAAAATTCAAAATCGTTTATTGATAAATGTTCTAAGAAATCAAGTCTTAAAAAACTCTGGTACTTTGGTTATGTAATATATTATAAGCCTGTCCACAACATTTTCACATCTTATGTGGCTAGTTGTTACAAGTTGATATTGGTGGGGTAGAAAAGTAATTTTAGTGATAGATTCAAATTAAAACTAATAACAACTAACCACCTATGATTTGTTGTGAAAATATTGTGAACGTAACACTTTTCTTAAAAAACTCTATATACTACTTTCGTGTTTGTGTATTCTAATAAGTATTACTGTTTTCTAAAAAAAAAAAACCTCTTAAAAATTTATCCAAAAAAAAGTCTAAAAAAAAAATAGTGCACCCAACTTTACTGATATATATATTATATATACACATTTTTTAAAGCTTTTTCTACGATTTCATAATAAATCCCAAGTAGCAAAGTTGTTATTGACGAATGATTTAAAATTTTGTGGTAAATAAGTAATTTCAGTGGTGGGTCTAAATTAAAATTTTGAAATTATTTTAAAAAATATTAAGAAATAATCATTTCTCTTAAAAATTAAATCAAGTTCCACTCCATTTGACAATTTTTATTATTATTTAGAAATAGCACATTAGTCACTGCCGCCTCAACCGAATTTAGTTAGAAGTAACAAGATTGAGTTCCACCTACAAAAAAGCTACTGGAGTATATCAATTGCTGTTACCTCAGCCAAATTTAGAAAAACTAATAGAGCCACCGACCTACCGCCCTAAATATTTCAATAGAAGGACTTTTTGGCTAAAAATAATTGCGAAACTACACTATTAGTTCCTGAAGTTGAGTCCAAATCTTCTGTCCCACTTTTCTTACTTCACTCTATACTCCACCAATAAAAACTTGCCACGTATTCACCTAATTAATTAAATACTATCATTAATTAATAATGATAATATTAATAAGTAAATAATGATAGTATTTAATTAATTATGTTAACACGTGGCAAGCTTTTATTGGTGGAGTATAGAGTGGAGCAGGAAAAGCTTGCCATGTATTCACCTAATTAATTAAATACTACCATTAATTAATAATGATAATATTAATAAGTAAATAATGATAGTATTTAATTAATTATGTTAACACGTGACAAGCTTTTATTGGTGGAGTATAGAGTGGAGCAGGAAAAGTGGGACAGAAGATTTGGATTCCCTGAAGTTTGTCCTGTGTGCGTAATTGATCCCTCAAGTTTGAAGCGAACACAATTAGTCCCTTAAGTTTTAAAACTGAGTTGTATTGGTCATTTTACTAATTGCTGTTAACGGTTTTACTTATGTGGCTAACGAAATAAGGACTTGACATTTTTTTTAATAATGTGACATATTTTTTAATGATGTGGCATATTTTTAATTAAAAAATTATAGAAAAGCTGTCAGATTCCAAAATATCCAAACATTAATTTCTTTCCTTACAACCTTCTCTTTTTTTTTTTCTCTCTCTCTAGATTCATAGATAACCTAGATACCCACCCATGTGCTCCTTTCCTTTCCTTTCTTTCTCTATCACCCATTAATGCTCTCTTATTGATAACTTCAACCCCTTCTTAAAAACACTTCCTATATATCCCACATGTGTTACCTACACCAATTTTCACTGTAAAAACTGAAACTTTTTCATGGCGGTCTTTCTGTACTCATTTCTCTTTGTGGTTTTCTCTACCACCCTTTTCTTCTTTCTTCGTTCCTCACGTTGCCGGAGGCTAAGATTGCCACCTGGGAATCTTGGGCTTCCCTTTATTGGTGAGACTCTGCAGCTTATTTCAGCTTACAAGAGTGAGAACCCAGAACCCTTTATCGATGAGAGGGTGAACTGGTTCGGCCCCATATTGCACACTACTATTTAGAACAATTTGAAGTATAGGTTATTTGATGTTACTATTTTGAACATATAAATTTAGTTAGTAATTTTTTAATTAAAACATGCGACATCATTAAAAAAAAGTGTCAAGTTATTGTTCTGTTAGCTACGTAAGTAACACTAGTAGTTAGTAAAAGGACCAATACAACTCAGTTTTAAAACTTAAGAGACTAATTATGCTCGCTTCAAACTTGAGGGACCAATTGCTCGCACAGGGCAAGCTTTAGGGACCAATAATGTAGTTTCACCAAAAATAATTCGCCAAAATTGCCTAGTTATTGAAGGCAAATCAAAGCTAGAAAGAAATAAAACAATTTTATGATTGAGTAAAATACACTTTAGTTACTATTCAAAAAAAAAAAAATACACTTTAGTTATAAAAATATTGGGTTGTTTTAGATTTGTACCTCTACTTTTCAAAAAATTTATTTAACCTTTTTTGTTTGATTTCATTGTCATATTAGTCCTACCATTCATTTTTGTTAAAAATATAAGAGGGTGTTTAGATTGAGTGAAAACTGAGTTATATAACTCATTTTTTATCACCTATAACTCAAAATATGTGAGACCCACGAATGAATGTTTGTTTGGCAAGATTTCTGAACCATGCTCCCATCACTCAAAACTCAAAAAAACAAGTTAAGAGTTGTGAAAACTAAAAATACATTTGAGATGTTTTTAAGTTATAAAAACTGAGTTCAACGGCAAACTTGTAAAAAATAAAAGTGCTGAGACCCATTAGTCTATCAAGTCAGAATCCATGCTTCACTCTCACCAGTCATTCTTCTCCACTCCACCTTTTCTTTTCTTTTTCTTTCTTTTTCTCTTTCTTTCTTCTCCACCTTTTCTTTCTTTTTTTCTTTCTTCTTTCTTTCTTCTTCGTTAACACCCACAAGCAACTGGGTTCAAGATTCTTTCTTCTTTCTTTCTTTTATTTATTTTTTTTAATTTTTTTTTTCTTTCCTCTTTGCCTTTCACATCCCATATTTTTTTTTCTTCTTTCTTCTTTGCCTTTCTCATCCCAAATTACAAATCCGTTTCTCAGTGGGTTTATGGGTTGACATTGGTGGGTTTATGGATTGTTTATGGTGGCATTGGGTTTGTGGGTTGAGATCAGTGTGTTTGTGGGTTATTTATTGATGCACAAAAATTGTCAGTGAGCTGATTGTCCTTGAATACTCTAATGGGTACTTGAAGAACAAGAATCCAAGAACCAAACAGAGAGCACCAGTGGGATGCCGGCCAAAGACCCTTCAAAGTCAGTGAATGAGAAATCTCCAGGAACTCTATAGTGAGAGAGCTAGGGATTTTCTGCGTACCTTGGAAAAGAGGAGGCTTGTTGTTTATATAGCAATGTGGAGGAGACCTAGATCCCGGGAATACAGGGGTTTTCCTTATAGGGAGGAGGTGGAGTTAATGCCACTAAGATCTTGGGGTTACCCTCCATACTAGGAAGGTGAAAGTCGTGTGGTAGGGTCTTTGTGCATGATGCGCAAGATATTCCCATATAGGAACATGCGTGGAGACCACGCAAGGCCACGTGGGATTCGTTGGTGTGCCTTTCCGTTTGTCAGTGTGATCCATCCGCTTAGTACGGGAATGTATCCGTCAGCTTAATAAGGGTCTGTCCGCTTAGCCATCAGCTTTTGCTGGTGTAGGGCACAAGATTCTAGATGAGCCTTTTTGAGACTGATGGCTCCTTCAGGGATTGTGGTCGTCAGCTTTATCATTGGTATGACACTTTTTGCTGACAGGCTCTATAGTTAAGAATCTTTTTTTATTCCAAAAATACCCTTATCGGCTGCCCCCTACTTCGTGGGCCTATCGGCTACGCTCGACGGGTCTCGAAGTGAAGAGGGTTTTCAAGGATATTAATTGCTTTATTGAGAAGTGTGTCATTGATGGGGGTAGGTAGCTTTTTGTAATGAATGTTGGGTGACACGTGGCACTCATTGATTGGCCTCATTTCTAATCAGAAGCGTTGCTTTGTATACTGTGCTCCTTCACCCTATAAATAGTTTTTCTTCCTTAGTTTTCTCTTTTTATTTTATTTTCATCTCTTGCTCGCTGTGATTTCAATTCACTTCGGTGTTGTTCTCATATTTGTCTGCATCCATCATCTTAACCGCTGATCCACCATCAACTTCTTTTTACGTAAGTTTCTCTACTCTGTTTTAATTACTGTTTTTTGAACTTAGTTAGTCGTCGTTTTTAGAGACCCGTCGCATGAATAGGTTCTTAGTATACATCTGTCACTTATAAGTGAATAGATGTCAGGTGATAGAGAAGCGACGAGTAAACAGTCATCACCAATCCGTGAAGGTGCGGGCTACGACGAAGTCTATCCGTCTGGACATAATCCCATGGAGGATTTGACCTGGTCCCTAGAAAGGGAACCGTTTGCCCATTCTCATACCGAGGAAGACAAAAAGGATGAGGAGGAAGAAGAAGAGGATGAGGAAAAAGAAGAGGGTTAGGATGAATGTGAACAAGAAGATGACTGTAAGGAGGGAGAGGATCATGGAGAAGGAGACGAGACTGTAGGTGGAGTAGAAGATGGCGACCAGAGACCCTTCATCCTTCCCTTGATATGGATGGTGAATGACTTCTACCTGACCATGTCTTTGAAGGTTTTCAACAACCTCTGCGTCTATTACCAAATTCCCGACCATATCCCTATGCGGTTGCCAAGGAAATTTAAGAAGTGTTATTCGGGTAAGATAGCGGACGTTGGCTTGTACGACGCAATGTTCATCGCTGGGTTGAGGTTGCCATTGACGTAGCTGCATCATCAACTTGCTAATTATTTAGGCTTGTCTGTCAGCCAAATCGCCCCAACTCCGTAGAGGATCTTTATTGGGGCTAAAGTGATATGGGGCCAGTTGAGTGGGGGCAACCGTCACCTCACACTTAAGTAATTCTTCTACTACTACAAGTCTCAGCAGATATATTGGTCAAAGGGCATTTATAACTTTTTGGCAAGGAAGCCATCGTTCAGGTTGGTGTTAGACATGCTTGACTCTAACAGGAATTGGAAAAATAAGTACTTTTTTGTATAAGGGACGAATTGGGTGTGTAAACCCGAAGAGTGGGATAGCATACCTGACGAGTTTGATAACACTTGGGGTGTTTTAAACAAGTCTGGTGAGTCGTCGGTGTTTGTTTTCTTTTCATCCTATTAGCTTTGATTATGTAACTGACCTATTGCTTTTGATTTGTTTTAGCCCAAGCCCGTCCAGAAATAAGTGAAGAACATGAGAGTTTCCTTAGGCATGTTTGGGCAATTCTACTTGGGCAGAGAAAGTCGAAGGATTTGGTTATGCTTGACACCCTCCACACTTTCTGTGGTGGTCCAGAGCCAATGATTAAAGCCTAACGGTTGGACGTGTTTGCTCATCGACGTAAGTTCTCTTCTGTCCATCTACTTTCTTAATTGTCTATTTCAACTCGTCTATTTTTCTTATTCTTTTTGTTATCGGTTTTCAGAGATGGACAGTGGTAGGCAGAGGGTGTTGGTAAGAAAAGCCGTTGCCACTCGCCTTAAGCAACGTGGGGAGACGTTGGCTTCTCCTTCTAAGGTGACGCATCCTCCTAATACCGTCTTCTAAAGTAAGGGTACAGGTAAGGATGAGCGTTTTACAAAGAAGGTGATAGGCCAATCTACTATAGCAAATCAGGGGGATCCATTGCAAAAAGCTCCCCTTCCTCCTCACCATGGTACTGGTAAGGGCTTAGTGACAGTCCAAGGTCCCATCGCCTCTGGCCCCGTCCAGAGACTTGTGAGCCACAAGGAGTATGTTGTCGAGATGGTTAACTTGATCATCAAGGACATGGACATGGATGAATGTGGCGAGCATGCCATCGAGGACTTCGGGGTTTTTGGTCTTTTTGACCTAGTGAGGGTGAGTATTTGTCGATTTGCTTCTTTCTTTTGTCCCCTTTATTTCCTTCTTTATTATAACCGTTGTCCTTTGTAGGCTATGGTGAGGATGAAGGCCCTTCAAGCTAGATGCGAAGCTAAGGAAAGGGTGGTTCGTCACCAACGTACCCTTCTGGAATATGAAGCTGACCAGCTAAATCAATATAAGGAAGATGCTTGTATTCTTAATGATAAGTTGACAAGAAAGAAGGTTGTGCTGGAGAAGGGTCCCATTATGTCGAGCCCCCACTGAGCGAATGGCCAAAGAGTGTTCATTGGGGTAAGCTATTCCGATGGTTGCCATATGATGTTGTTGAAGCGTTGGCATTTGTCACATGCCTTCACGTAGGACTAGGTGTCCTTTTGCATAGTAGGCCAATAGTACCCCACTCGTATGAGTTTGTGAACCAGTGATCGTGCTCCTAAATGGTTTCCATATACTCCCTTGTGGACTTCCCTCCTTACATAGTCTGCTTTGTTGGGGACCAAACATCTTAGGTATGGACGAGAGAAGCCTCTTTTGTAAAGGACACTCCAATCAATACGAAACGTGATGAATGCACCTTCAGTTTTTGGGAAGCATTGTGGTCTTTTGGAAGCGTCCTATTCCTGAGGTTAGAGACGATTGGTGTCCTCCAGTCGGCTCTCGTGGGGATCGTCTGTACATCTATTTTGTCAATGGTAGGTAAGTACTAGACAAAGGATAATACCTACCCGTTAATGTTCATGTGTACTGCGAATGCTATTTTGGCTAGATGGTCAGCTTGCTCATTCTCTTCCCTCAGATTTGCATAAATTTAGCCAAGAACTTCTGGCTTACCTTTCCTTTGATCATGATTAGGTACTCCTTCATCCGTTTCCCTTTGGCCTCATAGTCTCCGTTGATATGCCTGACAATGACTTGCAAGTTGCTGTGTATGACTACTGACAAAGCCCCTGTTGCTTTAGCTAGGTTGAAACTTGTTAGGACCGCTTCATACTCGACTTCGTTGTTGGTTGTCGGTTATCGAAAATTGGATACGAACTGCATACTCTATTAAATCTCCTTCTGGTGATTGCAGGACGATCCCGACTCCTCCTGTGCGTTGGTTGGACGAGTTATCCGTTCGCATTATCCATGGCACTAGTCTCTTGTCTTCAATTTCCTTTGTTGTGAATTCAGTGACTAAGTTAGACAAGGCCTAGGCCTTGATCACAGTTCTTAGTCAATAAAGTATGTCGAACTCATCGAGCTCTATCGCCCATTAGACTGATCGTCCGATAGCTTTCGAATTGTTCATCTCCCTTTGTAACAATTTGTCTGTCTAGACCACTATGGTGTGTGCTTGGAAGTATGGCCTGAGTTTTCGGGTGGCCGTGACCAGAGCAAAAGCTAACTTTTTCCATAGGAGGTATCTTCCTTCTGCCCCTTAAAGTGCGCAGCTGGTGTAGTAGACAAGTAACTATATGCGATCCTCTTCTTGAATAAGGGCTGAGCTGACGGCCGTTAGGGATACAACCAAGTAGAGGGAGAGTTCTTTGACGGGGTTGGATGGACTAAGTAGCGGTGGGGACGCTAGGTATGTCTTCAGCTTCTCGAAGGCTTTCTAGCATTCGTCAGTCCACTTGAAGGCTTTCTTTAGCGTTTTGAAGAATGGTAAGCATTTGTCCATTGCTCTGGAGACGAACCTGTTGAAAGCTGCAAACCTACCGTTCAAGCTTTGTACCTCCTTGATGCTCTTCGGAAGTGTCATCTTCAGTATGGCCTAGATTTTGTCAGGATTGGCCTACGCATCGTTGTGACACCATAAAGCCTAGAAACTTTCCTGATAATACTTCAAACACACATTTGCTAGGATTGAGTTTCATGTCGTAGAGGCGTAAAGTTTCGAATGTCTCCCAAAGATTGTCCAGGTGACGGTCCTCCTTCGTGCTCTTCACAAGCATGTCATCCACGTATACCTCAACATTCCACCTAATCTGCTGGAAGAACATCTTGTTCACAAGCCTTTGATACATCGCCCCTACATTCTTTTACCCGAATGGCATGACCTTGTAGTAAAAGAGCCCTTAGCTCGTGATGAACGAAGTCTTCTCTTGGTTAGCCTTGTCCAACTTGATATGGTTGTAGCCAGAGAAAGTGTACATGAAACTCAATAGCTGGTGTCCAGCTGTCAAGTCCACAAGGACGCTGATACGTCAGAGTGGGTAACTGTCCTTCGGGCAGGCTCTGGGGATGAACTTGTTGAGAGCCATAACCCTACCATTCAAGCTTTGTACTTACTTGATGTTCTTGGAGGTGTCAACTCCAGTATGGCTTGGATTTTGTCGAGGTTGGCCTCCATGCCTCGTTGTGACACCAAAAAGCCTAGAAACTTTCTTGACAATACTCCAAACACACATTTGTTGGGATTGAGTTTCATGTCGTAGAGGCGTAGGGTTTCAAATGTTTCCTGAAGATCGTCTAGGTGACGGTCCTCCTTTGTGCTCTTCACAAGCATGTCATCCACGTATACCTCAACATTCCACCTAATCTGCTAGACGAACATCTTGTTCACAAGCCTTTGATACATCGCCCCCGCATTCTTTAACCCGAATGGCATGACTTTGTAGCAAAAGAGCCTTTGGCTCATTATGAACGAAGTCTTTTCTTGGTCAGCCTCATCTAACCTGATCTGGTTGTAGCCGGAGAAAGCGTCCATGAAACTCAATAGTTGTTGTCCAGCCGTTGAGTCCACATGGAGGTCGATACGTCAGAGTGGGTAATTGTCCTTCGAGCAGGATTTGTTTAAGTCGGTGAAATCCACACACATCCTCCGCTTGCCATTCGCCTTTTTGACAATCACTACGTTGGCTAACCATTCAGGATAATACACCTCCCTGATGAAGTCTACTTCCAGCAGCTTGCGAACTTCTTTTGTTATGACCTTGTCTCTTTCTTGGGCAAAGACTCTCCTCTTTTATCGGACAGGAGCGAAGGATGAGGACACATTGAGCTTGTGAACCATGACACTTGGATTAATCCTCGACATGTCCTCATGGCTCCAAGCGAAGACGTCCTAATTATTCTTCAGGAAGAAGGCAAGCTCCTTACGGACTGAAGGATTCGTATACATACTGATACGGGTGATCCAATCTGGGAAGTTGTCATCCAGGGAGATCTCCTCTAGGTCTTCCATTATTTTTACCATGACCTGTTAGTCCTCAATGTTTAACGCCTACAAACGGTCATCCATTTCTAAAATGGCTATATAGCATTCTCGAGTGGCCATTTAATCCCCACGTGCTTCTCATATCCCATACTCTGTTGGGAATTTCATGAACAAGTGGTATGTAGACGTGGCTGCTCTTTACTCATTGAGCGTAGGTCGCCCGATGATGGCATTGTAGGCGGATGAGCAATCGATGACTAGGAAATTGACCTCCTTAGTGAGTTGCTGAGGGTATGTTTTGATGGTTATTGGTAGGACAATGGTCCCGACGGGGAAGACTTTGGTACCGCCAAATTTGATTAGAGGTGTGTCTAAGGGTAGGAGCCGCTCCTTGTCAATTCTTATTTGTTGGAAAGTAGGGTAGTAAAGGATGTCCATGGAACTCCCATTATCCACTAGCACTTGTTGGGTGTTGAAGTCTGCTATCGACAGGTTGATGACCAAAGCATCGTCATGAGGGTGGTGGAGTCGTCGGGCGTCCTCTTCTGTGAAGCTGATGGTTGGGTTGTCGACCCTAGTCATTTTAGGCAGTCAACCAGAAATCTGAACGCTTTGCACCATCCGTAAGTATGTATTTCTCGCCTTCTTAGAGGAGCCAGCCATTGTACTTCCTTCTATAATCACCCTTATCTCCCCAAGTGGGGCTTTCGGTTGCTCTTCAACTCGTCGGTTGGGTTTAGGGTCCCTTGGCGGGTTCTCTCCGCCTTTGATGAACCGTTGTAGTTTTCCTTACTTGATGAGGGCTTTAATTTGCTACTTTAGGTCATAACACTCGGAAGTGTTGTGCCCATTATCTCGGTGGAAACGACAATACTTGTTTCTAGGCCTTTTGTTTGGATCACCTTTCAGCTTATCCAGCCAAGTCAGCGCCGTGTCGTCTCTTATCTGTATGAGGACTTGGTCTAGTAAGGCATTTAGTGGCGTGAAGTTGACAGTCCTCCTAGGTGGGGGTCTTGATCTCCTATCGTCCTTTCGGTCGTTCGTTTGTTCGGGCAGACTTTCTTCCTCCGTCAGGATGGGGATCATCTTGTCTCTCTCTTTTCTTTGGTTTGCCCCTTCGGGCAATCATGGCGTCCTCAACATTCATATACTTTGTGGCCTTGTATAACATGTCGGTCATTGTTTTCGGGTTGTTCTTGTAGATGGAGAAGAGGAACTCTCCTGACTGGAATCCGTTGGTGAACGCGGAGACCAAAACTTTTTCGTTGGCTTCGTCAATCAAAAGGGCCTCCTTGTTGAAACAAGTCACGTATAACCTTAGGCTTTCATCTTCCTATTGCTTAATGTTCAACAGGCTTGTTGAGGACCTCTTGTACCTCTATCACTTGATAAAGTGAGTGATGAAGTGTCCACTCAATTCCTTGAAGGTATAGATGATATTGGGTGTCAGTTTGTTGAACCACACCCTTGTTGGTCCCTTCAGTGTAGTGGGGAATGCCTTGCATATAATCTCATCTGGAACCCCTTGTAGGTGCATGAGGGTCTTGAATGACTTCAGATGGTCGAACGGGTCTCGTGATCCATCGTATGCTTCCACCTTTGGCATTTGGAACTTGGCTGGAAGGGGGAAGAAAGTTACCATCGTTGTGAAAGGTGAGTTCATTCACTGAACTAACTCATCCAAGTTGGTGGATACTCGTCCCCTCATGGCGTTCATCATCATGTCCATCTTCTCCTTCATCATTTGCATGTCCTAGGCCATGCGCATTGTGCTGATTTCTAATTCCGATTGGCAGTTGGTGTCTTCCTGCCCGTCTCACTTGCTGGGGATGTTGATTTCTCCTTGATCCTCCCTCTCCTGTTGGTCTCCCGTTTGGAGGTGACTGCCGTTCTACTCCTTGTTGTCCCGTCCATCACGCTGATCTTCAGGATGTTGCTTATTCCTCTAGTTTACCTGTTGCTCCAACTCCTAGTTGCGCTGGGTGAGCCATTTAACTGTCGCTACTAGGGTTTGCACTTGTCTTTCCAAGGCGTTGGAAGGGTTCCCTGTCTCTTGGTTGATGGTAGCCATTGATCATGTCTGGATCATGCAACTCTTTGTCTTAGAAGCAGTGATATGGCTAATCACTCATTCCCACAGATGACGCCAACTGATGATGCACAAAAATCGTCAGTGAGCTGGTTATCCTCGCACACTCCAATGAGTACCTAAAGAACAAGAAACCAAGAACCAAACAGAAAGCACTGGTGGGGTGTCGGCCAAAGACCCTCCGAAGGTGAAGTCAGTGAATAAGAAATCTCTAAAAACTTTATAGTGAGAGAGCTAGGGATTTTCTGCGTACCTTGGAAAAGATGAAGCCTGTTGTTTATATAGCAATATGGAGGAGACCTAGATCCCGAGAATACAAGGTTTTCCTTATAGGGAGGAGGTGGAGTTAATACCACCAAGATCTTGGGGATACCCTCCATACTGGGAAGGTGAAAGTCGTGTGGTAGGGTCTTTGTGCATGATGCGCAAGATATTTCCATAGAGGAACATGCGTGGGGACCACACAAGGCCACGTGGGATTCGTTGGTATGGCTCTCCATCGGTCGGTGTGATCTGTCTACTTAGTATCCGTCAGCTTAACAGGGGTCCGTCTGCTTAGCCATTAGCTTCTACAAGGTTCCAGACTGGTCTTCTTGAGACTTACGGCTCCTTCAAGGATTGGGGTTGTTAGCTTTATCATTGGTATGACACTCTTTGCTGGCAGGCTCTATAGTTAAGAATCATTTTTTTATTCCAAAAATACCCTTATCATTTTGTAAAATGTAAATACCCTTATCATTTTGTAAAATGTACTCCCCCCTAGATCAAAGGTTTTACATGGAGTCGCTACTTATTTAATTTAAAAGGAAAAATTAGAAAACCTTCAATGAAAAATACTTTTGTTGTATTAATGTATATGACAATTTACATCAAATTTTGTAACAAAAATTTACAATGCTTTTTTGTCCTAGATACAATCTAAGAAAAGTAAATTACATTGCTTTATTTCCTAGTTACATTCTAAAAAATGTAAAATTACATATACAAGAGCGTAGTCTAGAACCCTTAATCTTGGTTTGGAGGCTAATTTACGAGATGGGAAGGGATTAAGAACCCATTTCGCCCGGTAAAACCGGTCTCCTAGGTTAAGGTGGCCAATATCATGTCATGTTAAACAAATACAAACAATATGTCATATAAACATGTTAATTTGCAGGAATTGTAAACAAATATGTGTTAGGGGAATTAGACATAAAAAGAAACAAAAAGTGAAACTTGTTAGATAACAATTTTAATGTAAAGAAAGCATTAAGGTAATGGCATGTTCATCCAAGAAATCAATGTAAACAAAGAATTCCTAGCCTAGACATGTTCATCTAAGCATGTGAAGAAAAAACAAAGTTGTCATGTTATTTGTCATCAACATAATTGCAAAGAGAAACAAATAAAAATAAAACATTTGAGCATATTTGATCATCCAAGCAATTATAAAAAGAAGTAAAGGAAAATCCCTAGACATGTTTATCTAGAGAAAATCAAAATACTTTGACATGTTTGTTCAAGCATTTAAAAAAGTAAAACAACTACTTAGACATGTTCATTTAAGCATTGAAGAGAAAGTTGTGTTTTAGCCTAGAAGTGCTCATCTAAGCATTCAAGAGAAAATTGTGTATTAGCCTAGAAGTGTTCATCTAAGCATGTAAAACGAATATCAATGAGACATATAGGCATGTTCATCCAAGCATATCATGAAAGAAACAAATAATGACTTGTTAAGCATTTATTCAAGCATGTGTAGAAAGTTAAGAACATAATTAACTTCTTACTAGCATAGAACATAAATTAAAAGGGGGGAGTGATCACTTAAAGGGATAGGGAGAAAGCAAGGAAGTACTAAACTACAACCAAAGTAAGAACAATGGTTGCACAACAGCTTTTCTTTTCTGCTTTCTCACTAGCTCTTTAGAGGGAATTCGAGGTCCAAAAAATGGAAGAGGTCTTCTCTATTTATAGGAGAAGGGATGGCTTAGCTTTAAAGCTAAGTTATTAGTTTTCTTCTGAAGCTAAGGGAGGAGATAACCTGTTTAAATGAGCTGGAACGGA
Organism: Quercus robur; assembly: GCF_932294415.1. Lineage (NCBI taxonomy): Eukaryota > Viridiplantae > Streptophyta > Magnoliopsida > Fagales > Fagaceae > Quercus > Quercus robur. The sequence continues at coordinate 21,642,967 of NC_065545.1, read as the reverse complement.
TTTGGTGTTGATCCCCATTTGAATTTTGAAAGGAAGTTGAAGATGATGCTGCACCTGCTTCGTATTTTGGCTCTAACTTTCCGTTCAAAATTCCAATTGGTTCAAGATTGGATTTTTTTGAAAGGAAATTCAATTATCTACAACTTTTTCAGAAATAGAGAAAGCCAAATTTCAACGTTTTCAAGGCCAAAAATGCCTTTCAAATTGCTGCTGAAAATAGTAACGTTTTTTGAGCATTTTTGAAAATTTTCACAGGATGTATCTGTTTCTTATCCAATTTATTTTTCAAAAAAAAAAAAAAAAAAAAAATTCTTCTGAAGCTAAAGGAAAGGATAAGCCTATTAGATAAGCTTGAACAAATTTGATGTTGATCCCCGTTTGAAATTTTGAAAGAAAATTGAAGATGATGCTGAATTTGTGTTATCTTCTGCACCTGTTTCGTATTTTGGCCATAACTTTCTGTTAAAAATTCCAATTGATTCAGAATTGATGTTTTTTGAAAGTAAATTCAATTATCTACAACTTTTATAGAAATAGAGAAAATCAAATTTCAATGTTTTCTAGGTCAAAAATGCGATTCAAGTTGCTGCTGAAGATAATGACGTTCTTGAGCATTTTTTGAATTTTTCCTATCTCCAAATTTTTTTCAAAAGAGCATATAAGATGCCCTAAAGGAAAACATTTTTTTTTATTTAAAAAAAAATAAAAATGAAATAAAAATGAAATCCAATCAAAAATCACACTTAATTAATTTTAAATTAATTCTTGTGAGAATTAATCATAATTAAGTGTTTAAGATAGGACGTGATTGGGCCCATCGTGTAGGTGAGCCATGATCATTGAAAATTGTTTGTATGATAACTTTTGATCAGGTGGTCCGATCAAAACCCATGACATACCATTATGATCGTTAGAGCATCAAGATTTGTTTTGTATCACAAATTTCAAGATCTATCTGTTGGTAAAATGCAAGTTGTAAAATGGGGTGTCTACACATTTATGGTGGCATACTCCTCGGTGGTTGATGGGTTTTTGTGCATTGCAGTAGTTTTGGTTTATGCATTTAATAGTGGTGAGTTGTGCCTCGATTTCGATTGTGTTTGTCACATTTATGTGCTCTAGATTTCGCTATTGTTATTGTGATTCTTGTTTGATTTCGTTTTCTCTCTCGATTTTGTTTGTAATTCTGCTGGGCATATGTGGGTATTGTGCTTCTTGTTACCATTCTGACCATGCATAGTGTGTGGGCTCCACCACTTTATAAAAAAATTGAGTTTAACTAGTGAGATATGCACCTGAGAACAAGACCAAACACAAATCTATTCGAGTTATGGAAAAAGTAGAGATAAAAAAAAATGAGATATGAGAATAGAGTTTGAGTGATGAGAAATGAGAAATGGAAACTGAGTTTTGAATTATGTTCAAACCAAACAGGCCCTAATTGTACATATTTGCCTATAACAGTGAAATTCATATATGCCATCATTTGTTTTTTAATCAAAATTCATATATTCCTACCTTTTTAGAATTAGTGCTTCATGAATGAAACAATTAAACATAAAGTGATGAAGAGCACTTAATAGATATTGACATCACATTTATTATTATTTTTTTTTTTATAAGTTGACATCACATTTATGATTTGCTTGGCACTCACTTTCACTATTAATAAAAACTGTCAATATCTACCTACAATGAAAAAAAAAAAACTTTCACAAGATTTTTAAATTAGTGTTTCATAAAATAGTTAAACATAAAGAGTACTTAATAGATGAACACAAAAATGAAAACACAAGCATTAAAAATTTTAAAATCAAAATAAAATTTTGAAAATTATAAAAATATTCACATTAGTATAACTATTTTAATATTTCAATAAATATATAGTTTAAAAAAAAAAAACTCGTCTCAATATTTTAACAACGATTTTAGCCAGACTTGGCGATTCTTTTCACTCGCTACATAATAAAAAAAAAAAAATCAAACCACGTTTTTGTTTTGGCCAAAATTGGAAACTAATTTCGTTTTCCAAATATTATAATTAGTAGGCCACGTTTTCAAACTATATTACTGACTAACATCTCGAGCCTAAAAGGTTCGATTTTGGGCTTATAAATCGAGCCTCAAAAGGCTCGGTTTTCATGTTCTGAGGGAGTTTGACTTGGCCCTTTTTCCACGTGGAAATCGAGTCTTAGAGACTCGATTTTCCATCTCGAGCCTAAGAGGCTCGATTTATGTGTATTCTGATCTAGCCCATTACCACGTGGAAATCGAATCTTAGAGACTCGATTTTCTATCTTTGGTCCACGAGCTGCCATGTGGTTAGGGCAGCTATTGAACTTTAGTCCTCATAATGTGGGCCTGGGGTCTCTCCGTTTTTCTTCCAAAAAACCCAGCAGCTCTCTCTTCCTCTCTCACTATCTCTCTCTCTCTCACTCTTATACAAAACTCACCCCATTACAAAACTTCAAATCAAACTCACCCTCCATATTTTCACATCCTCATGTCAGGTAAGGTTTCTCACTCTTTCTAGTTGTTAGTTACATATATATGTATTGTTAGGTTTTTCTATGGATGTGTATACCATGACTATTTTTTTTTTTTTTTTGTTTGGTTTGATATTGTTCTTTATATTTTTGATAGAATGATTTGAAGGTTTGTAATGGGGTGAGTTGTGTGTTTAGTGTTTTGTTTTTTTTTTGTCTGAGTATGATTAATGAATTTTTATTATTTTATTTTAGAGACAAATGATAATGTGTGTGTATGTGATAGGGTGAGTATATGCAAATGTGGGGTGAGTATAGGCAAATGTGGGGTTTGTATATGCATATGATTTAACAAGTTAGTCTATATATTTGTTAGGCTATTATAAAAAATAAAAAATATTGTAGATACATGTATTGTTAGGATTTTTATCATGACTATTTTTTTTTTTTGAGTTTAATATTTTTCTTTATTTTTTTGTTAGAATGAGTTGAAATTTTGTAATGGGGGTGAGTTTTGTCTTTAGTTTTTTTATTTGTTTGAGTACAAAATGATAATGATTGAGTGTGTTTGTATGTGATGTGGGATGAGTATATGCAAATGTGGGGTGACAAGTTGTAATTTTTGTACTTTGAGTAGATAGAAAAGGTTTTGCAATTGATGTTAAATGAAAGAGATAAAATATGTCACTAACATATTACACTTGACTCTAATAGGTTCACAATCTCTGAAGAATATTGATATAAATGTATATTACAATGGACCCCTTGTTAATCCTGAACAGATTGACGGATTCCCATTTAGAGGGCTAGGTATCGAATGCTACTACATGATGATACGTAGTAAGTTGAAGATGTTGAATGATTTAAAAGAGGAAAATAATGGAAGAATTGAATTTGAACCCTGCTTGTTATGACATAAAGATTATTTATTGTTACCCATAAGAAGTCCTTCATGAACGGATAAATTATGAGTATATGGCGATCAAAGAAGACAAACATGTAAAGATCATGTTTAATAGGATCCATAAAATGCCCCAAGTAAATGCTACTGAGTTGTACATAAGTTCAGAGCCTCTTGCAAAAGTTGATACTGAGGAGGTGCAACAAACAACTACATCTTTACAATTTACAGCCCTAGATGATAGATGCACTACAATGGGAGGCTATACAATAGGAAGTTATACGCTCCCATCTCAAGATCATGCTGCCAATACTGGTGAAACACTCCAACCTTAAGAGACACAGTTAGGGGAAGAAGACGAAGATCATGCTGCGAATAATGGTGAAAATCTTAATGATATGGATGAGTACGAAGAGAGGATTGAGCGAGGCGACTTTGACAAGGATGTGGATGACCATGAACTCGTTCCCAATTTTGAAGAGGAAAATATGGAGTACCCTGATGAAGGTGATGCAAACGATGATATTGGCGTCCAGCATGATATAAATACGACCACTGCCTACACACCTCCTACCGAGTCATTCTACGCAAAATACTTGGGAAAATATGGTTGATCCTTCACGTCTTCAGATACCATTTGTTTCTATTTGGGAAGATGAGATGCATTTTAGTAAATGGTTGACTTTTGCAAATAAAGAGGCGATGAAGCGTGCATTGATAATATACGCAGCAAGAGATAATAGAAATTTTGTTATCCGGAGGTTGAAAAAACTAAATTGTGCGCCGCATGCATTGACACCAATTGCAAGTGGTACGTTGGGTCATTCATGAAGGCTAAACTTAATGGTCTATGGATGGTCACGTCTTATGTAGGTCCACATAGTTATATACCCTTTGGCTTGCAAAGAGATGATAAAATGATGGATTCTAATTTTGTTGCATAAAAAATTGTGGGAAAATTGCGACAAAATCACACTGCTCGTATTGATGAGCTCTGGGAGATCATACATATTGAGTATAATCATGAGGTTTCTTAATATAAGGTATGAGAAGCAAAATAAAAGACAATTACTAAGATATTTGGGGATTGGGAGGAGTCTTACCAAAGGTTACGAAAGTTGTTGATGGCATACTTGGACCAGGATTCGGGTACCCAGTACAACTATTACACCATACCTAGGGGCATAGATGGTACTACGTTACTGCGCTATGTATTTTGGGCATTCGTTCCATGCATTGCTGCATTAAGATATTGCAGGCCAGTGATCTGTATTGATGAGACTCATTTGTATGGTAAATATCGAGGGGTTTTGATGATTGCAATGACAACCGATGCTAACCAAAAGGTTTTGCCTCTCGCCATTGCTATTGTGGACAAGGAGTCAGAGCCTAGTTGGGGGTGGTTTTTAGAGTGTTTCAGGATTTCGATAGGACATGTGATACCTGATGAGGGCATTTGCATTATTTCTAACCGACATAAAGGTATCAAATGTGCCATTGCAGAGTGGCCTAGAGGTGATAGCGGAAGCTTATAGGTATTTCGCCAATATTGCCTTTGACATGTTGCTAGCAACTTCAACACATACTTTGATGACCCGACTCTAAAGGCATTGGCCTTGAAAGCTGGATATATGGCTCATGAAGCTAAATTTGAGTTTATAATGCAAATCATTAAAGATGTCGAGATTAATGCACTGAGAGGTGTAAAACCTAGTGATCCCCATATTGCACACTATGTGCCATACACATATCTAATGAGTGAGGATTTGGACAAATGGACCCAGTCACATGATGGTGGAAGACGTTACGGGGCAATGACAACCAATATCTATGAGTGCTTTAATGGGGTACTTAAAGGTGCCCGTGGTTTGCTCATTGCTACAATGGTTGAGTTCACTTGGTGCAAACTTGTTGTATATTTCCACGATCGACATAAAGAAATTACTTTAGATTCAACAACCCTATAGCTTTTCTTTCGAACATAATCCACAAAAACACATTACCACTCTCTAGTAGTAAACCAAAAGTTGCTTCCCCAATGCAAATGGAACTTGTCTTAAAATCTAATCTCATTGCCCAGTGCCTACATGACATTAAAATATTCAACTTAAGAACCATCACACCATTTGGGTGAGTTGGTACCTCCCCAAGTACTAAGTGCTTGAGGCAGCAAGGGGAGGGCATGGGTTGGAGCTGCGAGGGTAGCATATGTAGCATGTAAGTGTTTTCAACCATCATAAAAAATATATTCAACTTAAAGACTGTTAGTGCATTTCTGAAACTATTAAGGTAAGAAAAATTTGATTTGCCTCTAAGTCTAACTGACAACACTTGACAAGTCAGCACCAAAGCATGCTAAACAAAAAATTATACAAAACTCAAAGGACAATACATGCAAATTCAGTGATTCAAGACTAGACAATGGTAATGAAGCATACCTACGACAGATGAGTCTGTGATCACACTAAAAAAACTTAAAATACTGAACATCCACACAATTCACAGCCATAATCATTGATAATGCAAATCAACATGCTTAAAGATTTACCAAAAATAGTAAATTATGACAACAGAGTTTTGGGTCACATAAACTAAAGTTGCATTTTAATTATAAAGGAAAAATAGAAGCCAGATCCATGAGTTCCCAATTCGAGAATACTACTTTTAGGCTTTTAGCTCTATCTGCTTTAGAGTAAGTGAGTGAATTGTTAAGAGAACAAAATTGTCAAAAGATTCCATTTATTTGAAATCTTGCAATAGATGTGATGTAGGAAAATTAGATGACATTGCTAGGTGAATGCATATGGTACAACCTTGAGTGCATAGTACAAAACAAATTAAGCACTTAACAAAGTTGGAAGCTAAACCAAAGCCATCTAAGTTACTAATGTCCCATCTAATAAGAAGACTCCTAATTCTAGGGTCCTTTTTTCTGTACACAAGTAGTAACACATGTGAGTTGCTGACTTTTGTTTGAAAATTTGTCAACATGTGTAAAAGCATAATAATTCAGGTTGTTGTTTTGGAAAGTACCTAGATATGGAAAAAATACTATGGGTTAATGCAAATCCAATATCTAATAAATACAAAAATGAGCAACTATGATCATCAACGTCAAGGATAACATTATAGTAAAAACAAGTTTTTCAACTCCCTTGCATTAGTCACCAACTCCCTCCCTTCCAAGGATTTCATATTCTAACTCCCATGACCCTTAACAAATTGAATATTGACTGATCCATACATGCTAGACAACAATTAATTCTATAGCCCTGTGGCAGATACTTCAGAAAGAACCCTACCAACTGACAACAGATTTTATCTCTCATATGAATTAATAGGTAAGTACCATGGTCAAACAAGGAAAACTAAAAGAAGTTGAAGGCACTAACTATATATATAAGCCACTGGTACTACATAGCATCCATCAAAATAATCAAAAACGCCTTCAAAGCCAAATAATTTTTATGATCAACATAAAATATAAGTTCCCAAGAAGATTATACAGAAATTTCATGTCCAAATTGTCATACACAAAATGATTTTTTTAAGCCAATCAATAGAAAGAATATGATCAGTGAAAAGGAATAGAACCAACTTATGCCAATGATAAAGCATGTTTAATTAATGGAGAACTCAATTTTACTTATCAAGTTATCATGGCCCATGAGGATGAGGGAGGGTTCCTCACCTGAAAACCTAGATCCCAATTAAGAAAAAGGAAGAAAAAAAGAATAAGAAAAGTAAATTCAAGTGTCTCCCCAACTAGACAGTTTAACATTGTTGCACACAATGAAATCATTTCTATTTCCTATATCTTGAACATAATCTTCCCAAGGCCAAAGCCAACGAATAACAAGCAATTACTTTATTTTCTTAGTTTTATTTAATTCAACTTCATGTCATCATTTATATTATGAATGATTGAGTCTATAGTGTTTAAACCAATTTTTTAAATAAATAAAATAAAATTCCACCAATTTGATTTCTGCCTAATAACCTTTACATTACCTATGAATGAATGCCATCTAATATCATAATTTTTGATTGATCCACATCAAACCAGCTAATGTCAACAAAATGGCTCTTAAATAAAATTTAACACAATAATGTTAGACAATACTGATTGTTTGGTTTATTGTTACAAATTAAGTTCACCTTTTTTTTTTTTTTTTTTTTGAGCTGAACATGACATGATTTACATTCATGTTAGACAATACTAATTTTAGAGAAAAAGTATACATCTCTAAAATCACTAAATCAAAGTATATTTTCTCCAACAAATGACTAAAATTAAATCCTTAGTAACCTAGTAGGCCAATATTACTGTAATTGTTAAAAAAAAGCACTAAATCAGAGTAAATTTTTTCCATAAAACAACTAAAAATTAAATCCTCAGCAACCCAACAAGTATATATATATATATATATATATCTCCAATTTCTCCATTCTTAGTGACATATTTACCATAATTGACCAAATCAAACTTAAATCAAAGTAAATTTTGATCAACAAAGCACTAAAATTAAATTCTTAGCAAATATAAACAAACCCAGAAACATGCAGACGATTCCACATACCAATTCAATCTCAAAAAACAATAAAGCTTCTATCTTTTTTAACAATTCTATTAGAAATTCAATACAGAAACCAAAATAGAAAAAAAAAAAAAAAAACGAACTGAAACCAAAGTTTTTTATTTTTATTTTTCTCATTGTTTTTCAGCAACCAAACGATGAAACACACTTTGCATTTTGCATAAAGAGACTCACTTTTTTTTTTTTTTTTCAGAGATTGCGTAGACTGAAGGACCTCAAAGCTCTGTGATGACCATTTGATACAATCTCTGTTCTTTTGGCGAAGTTGATGAATGTGTAATAGTGGAGACTGAGTGAGAGTGGAGAGGGTGAGTGAGAGAGTAGAGAGGGTGACAGGGTGTCCGTGTGAGGTGATTGAGAGAGGCGTGAGAATGGGTCGGTGAGTGAGAGAGGGTTGGGGTCGTGAGGCTGAGAGAGTGAGAGGGTGAGTGAGAGTTTGCTTTGGTCTGGGTGAGAGTGAGAGGGTGAGTGAGAGTGGAGAGGCATTAGTTAGAGACAGAGTGCGTTAAATTTTGAAAAAGCCCTATTAGAAATCGAGTCTTAGAGACTCGGTTTCTAGGTGGCTTCCAAGTGGAAATTGAGCCTCTAAGACTTGATTTCTAAGTGGATGACAAGTGGCAAAAATGCCACATCAGATCTAATCCGAACATGAAAGTCAAGTTTTTGAGACTGAGTTTATAGGTCCAAATCGAGTCTCTTAGGCTCGAGATATTAGTAAATTATATACTTTTGAAACCGGGCCTATTAACTAAATAGTTGGGAAATCATGGGTAAATTCCAATTTTGGCTTTCTGTTTTTCTCTACTTTCTTTCTCTCTTCACTCACTCGACGCCTCTCTCTCGGCTCACTGTAGTCTCGAGTTCGCGCCAATTTTAGCAAGAGGAGTGGTCGAGAGAAGAGCATCAACCACGGCATAAATTAACCCATATACTTAGGTATGATGCCTCTCTCTTCCCTAATTTTATTGATTTTAGCAAGGAGGAGATGTTCTTCGACTTGTGAGTTTGTTTGTGTCCCTGGATGTGGGTGTGTGTTTGGTTTGTCTGTATCAGTTATTTGTTTTCTTATACGCATCTGTTCTTTCGGCTGAATTGCTTGTTGATTGTTATGTGATTCTGAATTTTGGGTTTTGATAATCAGGTAATACTGGGTTGGTGAATTGAACTGGGTTCAATTTGGATTTTTTTTTTTTGATTGTATGGGAATTGTTCGCACATTCCGATTTTATGATGATACTAGGCTTCCTTAGTCTTGTCAATTGTTGAATGTAAAACTAGTTATGTAATTTTGAATGAGATGAATAACTAGTTATTGTAATTTTGAATGAGATGAATATTATAGCCTTACAGGGGCCTTTTTTGTTTTCCTAGTTATTGTAATTTTGAATGAGATGAACGTATATGTAACTTTTGTTGAACTATCTTATGTAGCAACCACATATTGGGATAAGGAGTGGAATCTGTTTGTTATAATATTTAGTGTCATAGTCATAGATTTGATGTTTCTTGGAGGTGGATTTTCAGTTTAATGCGAGATAAGATTTGAGTTTTCCTGAGGGAAGAGATCTTGGTGCTTTATTTGGAGGCAGGGAACTGAATTTACTGCATTGGTATGTAGAACCATTGTGAGTCTGATTGACAGGATCTAAAAGTAGGTGAGTTTGGCAATTGAAGGCTTATTTGGAGGCAGCATGAAATTTAGGAGTTGAAGACAGAAATCAAACTTTGACACAAGTGTTAGATCATCATTTGTCATTCACATTCTATCATCTGATTTAAGCTAAGCTACACTCCCAGAAATTTGAATTTAATCCTTAGAAATTAGCCCACCATGTCTATCATGGTTGTAGTAAGCCTTTCTTAAATCTTTTATCTGGTTGCTGAAGGTTACAATAGAAAGCATCTAAAGAGTAAAACATAAAGGCTTTATTATCTATATTTAACATGGGTATTGACTATCATACGCAGATCTTGTTTCATCTTAATGACTAAGTATTATTTGATTTATTTCTTAATTCTTATAGCCTGTACAAAAATAAAATAGACAAAAACCTCAAAGACCATACTCAAATGAATTCTCAGCCCACTGGATTTCTCTATTTTGCTGCAAGCTGCAATTTAGCAGCTCGATGCTTCAATAATCGCTGAGAAGTCTTTACTCACCAAGGCCAGAAGGTTTTGCAACTTTATATAGTTCTTTAGCAGTTGCTGCAGTTGAAATAGGTTTGGAAACAAATTTGTGCAGTATGATGCAAGTTTACAATCAAATACAGAATAGTAAGGGGTCAAATTGGGACACAAAAGACAAAACTGAACAATTTTTGGGACTCACAGTCAAGATGAACACATTACTTTGTTTTTAGTCTATATGGGGACTCATTTAAGGGTTTAGATTCTCTCCCCTACTAGAAGAGCACTAAATCTGAATAAGGTTTATAAAACAGAAATTTCATTTTTGAGGGGGGTTAGCATAGGCATGAGTAGTGGGTGAGCCTTTTCTTTGTATAACAAATTTGCTTCCTGATATCAGTGCTTTAGTTTAAGTAAAAGACATTACTTGGCAGTCTCCAAGATGAAACCAACACTAAATTTTAAGACAAGAATTGTAATTTTTTTCCACGTCAGCATTTGACAAATTCCTCAGTATAACTATAATATAATAGAACCCTACTATTTCAGAGAATCCCTAAAATCAAAAACCCAACTGAACTGTGTCTGCTCCAAGTCGCCAAGCAGAGAAGCCACTGGAGTCTGGAAAACCAAGCCGGAGCCGCCGTTTTCGTGGTGGCCGTGACCAAGAGGTTTGAAAATTTTGTTTTCTTGTTTTGTTTCTTTTTCCCATTTTGTGATTATGAAATATATGACAGTGTTTGAAAAAAAAAGAGTTGAGAGCTTTAACTGTTCCCAGTGAGAGAACTATTGCAAATAATTGTTTCTAGGAGAAGCTGAGGTTTATATTTTTTTTTCCAGCTTATTCAGCTTATATATACAAGTTTTAAAAGCTTTACTATATTTTTTTAGCCAAATGAATCAATGATAAGTTATACCAAAAGTGCAAATAGTGATCAATGATAAGTTAATTAAAAGGGTGACAGTGATAATGATTTTGGGTAGGATAGAATTGGAAGAAGATTTTTCCACTTCTCATTATCCTGTTGAGGATCCATAGTTGTCGACCCGATAATTTTGGTACTAAGACTTTGTTGTTGTTAAAGGGGTTTAGTGATAAAGGATTGGAGGTGTATGTGCATACTCAGACGGGGGAGTTGGTTGGATTATTTATTATGATGTGTTATTGGTAGTGTGGAATTGGAATCTTGTGGTTTTGCTTGTTTAAGGTTAAATGGGTGATGCCAAGAGCAGCATGGTTGACTTATTGGCGCGTTGGAAGGGATAATTTGGTAAAACAAGATGGTATCAAAGTGTGGAAGATGAATTCTTTATGTTTAATGTGGTGCAACAGGAGATAAAGGAATGGTTGTACTTCTAAGGGAAGAGAGTTATTTATAATTAAAAAAAAAAAAAAAAAAAATCAAAGCCTTTTTGTTCCTGGTCTATTTGGAATTTTTAGATTCTTTGTGTTTTAGATGTTAATCTTGTGTGTGTTAATCTTGTGTGCTCTACTTTTAGTATACATCCCATGTGTTGGGTTGCTCCAATTTTTGTGCCTTAATGAAATTCATTACGAATTATATATAAAAAAAAAAATGGTTTCCTCACAAAAAGAAAAACCACCAAGGTAGCAAAGGAAGGTCTGGCTCTCATTTATATCAAGTCTCTGACTTTCCGCATTTGAATGCTAAATATTCAGTTTCTTTTTGTGTTTTCTATATTGGCTTTGACTTGTGTGCATCTTGTATGGAATGCAAGAAATTGTATTTGGTTTGTATCTGGGCACTTAAACTGTTCATTATATTCTCCTTAACCATTTTTAGTTGGTGTTTAAAACCTTATGGTGTTTTAGGTACAATGTGTTTACCTTAGTCTCATTTATTTAGAAACTTAGTGTCTTCAAATTCATCTCATTTTGACTGGAATTTAGATATCAAATTTCTTCCATTCTTTATGTATTTTTGCCAATCTTCATACCATGTCATCTGTATAGACACTACTCATTGAAGAGGTTTAGGTTATTGAGGGAGAGAGAATATACTGAGCAAAAAAGAAGCAAGAGAAAATCTATTGAATCTTCAAGCTAATGAAACAATTGCAATATAAACCTGAGACTCTCTCTCTCTACACACACACACTAGACTATAACAGACTATGTGTGCTATATACAATTCTAACTGCATAACAAATCTGACTATAACAGACTAACATCCTCTAACAGATTCTACAACAGACTATAACAAATTTAAGATCTTCCACGTGCTGAATACCAAAACTCCACATGCTGAAATCCCAGACTGAGACTTACTGACTTTCAACCATGTCTTCTTTAAATTACTAGTGTTTTATTTTTGTCAGTTTCTGTACACGACTAGAGCTACTTTGGTAGCTCAACTGAGGCCCAAGTGGATTTTATCGTCTCATTGGGTTTTGAGTGGTTCCCATGATTTGCTATGTTTTTATTTTATAATGTTAAAAAAGACCAAAAAATAAACTTTTTTTCTTTTGGGTATGGGTTTTAGCCCCATCTCTTCTAATTGATAGTTGTTGGTGCAGAATCTTGGTGCTGTGGACTTTCCATTATGGAGATTAAGACAGATGTAAAAGAAAGCTCTCCCATTCTGCTGAAGCAAGGAGCTGAAGCTGTGAGTGCTGTTACAATTTGAATTTCGGTTGGTTTTACATACATACATCCTGTGCAGCAGGAGACAAATGTTTTGTTTTATTTTGGCTGGAAGACTATGGGTCCCCCCCCCCCCCCCCCCCCGGAGAAGTTCCATGCATTCTCCCATGCTCAATAAAGAATAAAGCTCACTCACAAGTCATAATTATCTTGCTTGGTTTTATCCATTTTTATATGAGCCACTAGAAGTGAACTTTGAGCTGCACAGTTTATAATTTTTGTGCTGATCTTGATATTCCTTTTCAGAGAGTTTTTGAGTCAAATTTTGTGGGAAAGAGGTCTGTAATTAAGGAACGTTTCTCCAAGAAGTATAGGCATCCTACTTTGGATTCTAAAATAACTCTTAAGCGCTTAAATGCAGTAAGTTTTTTTTTTTTTTTTTTTTTTGCTGCAAGAATGCCTTCCACCCTTAATTTTATTAATTGATGAATTGATTTGTTGCTTCTTGTCTGATGTCTTGTGTAAATTAATTGTTGAAACAGGAAGCCAGGTGCATGACGAAAGCAAGAAGACTTGGAGTTTCTACTCCAGTGTTGTACTATGTGGACCCTGTGCTGCACACATTAACATTTGAATACGTAGATGGCCCTTCGGTCAAAGACATACTCCTTGAATTTGGGTCATATGGTATAATTGAAGAACGACTGGATGATATTGCTTTACAAATTGGTGATGCAATTGGAAAATTGCATGATGGTGGTCTCATCCATGGTGACTTGACCACTTCAAACATGCTACTCAAGAGTGGTACTAACCAGCTGGTAGGTTTTCTTTTTTTATTTTTTCTTTTGATGCGTGGGGGTGGAGATTTCCCATTGTCTTTATCTTAATTTCCATGAGTAAAAGCTTTTCTAAATCTGCATTACAATCCATTAATATATCTTTGTAGGTCCTTATTGACTTTGGTTTGAGCTTTACTTCAACTCTTTCAGAAGATAAAGCTGTTGATTTATATGTGCTTGAACGAGCACTGCTCTCCATGCATTCTTCATGTGGGAATGTGGTAAGCAAAGTGGTTTTCCTTCTCTTATTTTAGTTTTTATTGGGCTTTTAATTATAGAGAGAAAATGAGAAAAGAATTGAAACTCAGATTCTTATAAGTGGTTTGGGTGGGAAGCTTGGTGCAAGATTTAATTTTACTATTTAGAAAGCCAAATTGGACTAGGTGGTTTGATTAGTTTGACTGTGAGCCAAATGCAAGTTAGTTGGGTAAATAACCAGACTATCCATAAACTTGGTGATAGCCATTCAGGCCAGTTGGACCATCTGACCCGCAAAACCATCTGCAGGTTGAGGAACTTTAGGATTGGAGGGTTTTTTTTTTTTTTTTTTTGTACGGGGGTGTGGGTGTTTAAGGGAGGCTCAGTGTGATCAAGTGTGCCTTGATCACTTCCTTGTAGGCCACTGAGACCAATTTCCACTCCTCCATTGTCGTTGAGGCCTTCTCCATGAATTCCACCATCCTTCTACAGCCTTGCCTTGAACAATTTCTCTTTGCAAGCTGAAGGTGTGTCATTTGCATTGTTGATTCAATAGCAAGAGAGAGAGAGATTAGATACCTACATCTGGAATGGATTTTTTATTTTTGTTTTTTGGGGGGGGGTGAGGGCATTTCATTTCATTACTGAATGAGTAAAGCTCATATTTTTCGAAAGCAAATCATATTTTGCATTGATTTTTTTATTTGTGTATAATGTTGTGTATCATATGGTATATGAACTCTCTATTATTTTTTTATTATTATCTTTTCAAGAGTATATAAATATATATAAAAAGGTATTTTTTTTACAGTAAATTAAAAATATAATTATTACATCTACATTCAAATTGGTCACACTCAGAAAGTGATAATACATGATTATAATGTAAAATAAATCCTTTTTATTCATTTTCATCATCATGCCTCCTCTTCAGCTTCAATTTGAGTCAAACATATTCATTAGTTCAAATGTTCTTATGCATCTTCTTCATCATCATCAACATTTACTTATTATTCCTAATCAGTAATCTTCTTAAAAAAAAAAAGGTGGAGAGGAATACAATCTGTCAAAAGGATGGAAAAAAAGAAGACAAAAGAGAAAAGACCATTTTTAAAAAGCTGAACATGTGATGTGGATTGTTTGGACAGAAAGAAATCGTCGGTCTTTTGAGGATACCGAGAAATCCTTGGTTCAATTACAAGCTCTATGCCAAAAGACTTTATTTGATTGGTCTAGATGTTGGGGCTTCTCGGATTGTTCCACTATCTTGGAGCTTATTTCTTCTCTTAGTATTGCACTTTAAGTTTTTTCTTGTTGTTTGATGTTGTTTGTTTGTTTGTTGCATTTACTTGTGTTCACCATCATGAACACCTTGTATTTGCTTTCTTCTATTTTACAATTTGTTTAATAATACTCTTATTACCTATCAAAAAAAATAAAAATTATATGTTTTTAGTTTTGGGGTTGAAAATTATCTTGTCTAGTCTCATGAATATGCATGGGTCCAAAATAAATTTATGTAATTTATGAATTAGACATTATGCACTATTCATGGATCAATAATACGATATGATTCATGCGTTACACGTACATGTATAGTTTGGTACATAAGGATCCCTAGTATATGCATTGATGCGGGAGACGCAAGAAGATTTTATTTAGTATTATTTATGTTTGTAAGTCAAGTGTTTTTTTTTTATATTTTAGGTCCTAATAGTTTATTAGGCTATTAGTATTTTAATTTGGAAGCAAGGTTATTCTTGTAATAAGGCAATTAGGGTTTCCTAGCCAATTAAAAATAGGGTTTAGCAATCCTTTATAAGTAATCTATCGTACTCCTTGAGGGGATAGTTGATATTTTGATAAATGAAAAAATGGTTGTTTGGTCTCTTTTGGTCTGGTGCTGGTCTACCTTAAGTGCTGACTCTTAGTGGTTTCCCCGCTTGGTGCTGGCTCCAAGTTAGGCCTAGGTGCTGACTCTTAGGTCATAGCCATTTATTTTTCCTGTTGTTTAGTTTTGTTCTGGTTGTCCTGCGTTAGTTTTGGTATTACAGCAAACACCGATTTGTTTGAAGCATCATCGCAAGTCAATCCAGAACTAGACAAAAAAAAAAAAAAAAGACATTCACTGTATTTTTCCACCCAGCCACCATACCACCTTCAAAATCCCTTTGCCACATCTCTGCCAAACCAACATCAGAAAACCATCTGTCAATACCCATGGGGCCACACATATCAAGCCACCAAAAGGTTACCCATCAACCCAAGCCCTTTGACCCAACAACCAACAAACCCCACAGCCAAACCTGGTCAAGTTCTTTCAAAAGGTTCTTCACACGCCACCACCCATTGGAAAGCCAACACTGCCATCCCAATAAATGATTGAAGCGCCAACCAATTCCCCGGCCACTTTGAGTTCCTCCTTTGTCTTAGTGCAACACTGCTCCACCTTGCCGTCTTAGAGTACCGCGTCGCCAACCCACTCCACCAGAACAGTACCACAAGAATTCGTTAATGTCGATCTCACCCTGTCGTCCCAAAGCCGCTGCCCACAGCCATCACAAGACCACCCCTGTTGCAACAAATAGCCAGTCCATCAAGCCCATATTAGAGGTAACCCGATAGTCCCATTTGAGTTCTTTCTTCCTAGCGGCACTAGCGTCCTGTTTCACTCTCAATACACACTTGTTTCAACCCATAAAAGACATACCAACCCAACTTGCCAATTAAAAAAAAAAAAAAAACCCATTAAACCCAGAAGCCAACCTGTGAATTAAGTTTCAATCTTTGTGTTTCACTATTTTGTGCCTTATAGCTAAAAATGACTTCCTTTGATAGAAAGCTTGAGAAGCAGCTTAAAGATAGAGAATTTGAGAAGCAAATTAAGGAGGCTGGGAATAGACTCCTTAACCAACCTTGCTCCATTGATGATCTTCTCACTCTTCTTGATAAAGTCGAAAACTTTTTAGCATATGTGGAGCAAGAACCATCCAAATCAATGCGAGATGCACTTTTACCCTCAGTGAAGGCATTGAGCACTAATAAACTTTTAAGACATGCTGAAATGGATGATGTGAAGGTTTCAGTTATATCTTGCATTATTGAGATTACAAGGATAACAGCACCCGATGCCCCATATAAAGATGAGCAAATGAAAGAAATTTTTCAGTTGATTGTGGCAGCATTTGAAAATATGCCTCGTGTCTACTCGCTTTTATAAGAGGGTGGTTTCAATTATTGATACCATTGCAAAGGTCAAGTCATGCTTGGTGATGCTGGATCTTGAGTGTGATGCATTGGTTGTTGAGATGTTTCAAAGTTTCTTAAAGATAATTAGGTCCAACTATCCACCTGCTGTACTTTCAGCCATGGAAACAATTATGAATCTGGTCATAGATGAAAGTGAAGACATTTCCTTGGATCTTCTTAGTTCACTTTTTGCTAGTGTAAGAAAGGAAAATTAGAATGTTTCACCTATGTCGTGGAAATTTGGGGAGCAAATAATCACTAAGATTAATGCCCAGCTAGAAAAGATAATGGCACCCACTAAAAAACAATGCAGCAAGCTTGAGGGTGTAGATGATGTGAAAGTTGAAGTTGTTGAATGTGCTTCTTATCAACCCTTCGTGGTGCTTGAAGATCTACATCTTGGTGAAGTCGAAGAGGTTAAAACCACACTATTTCCTATGGTTTGTAAGGTTCAAGACGAGAATATACTGATTTCACACATTTATTTTGTTATTCCAAATGAGTTTGATGTGGTGGAATTCAAGGTTTTTCCTTTCCCTGTGCTCCCTAAGGTGATTCCAGACTTGAAGCAAGTGTTACTTGTCAGCATCCTAATCCTTCAATGTTTTAAAACTTGAGGTTGAGTTTTTCTCCAACCAGAGGAGAATGATGCGGGAGACATAAGAAGATTTTTATTTAGTATTATTTATGTTTGTAAGTCAAATGTATTTTTCATGTTTTAGGTCTTAGTAGTTTATTAGGCTATTAGTATTTTAATTTGGAAGTAAGGTTATTTTTGTAATAAGGCAATTAGGGTTTCTTAGCCAATTAAAACTAGGGTTTAGCAATCCTTTATAAGCAATCTATTGTACTCCTTGAGGGGATAGTTGATATTTTGATGAATGAAAAAATGGCCGTTTGGTTTCTCTTGGTTTGGTGTTGACTCTAGGTCTACCCTAGGTGTTGACTCCTACTGGTTTCTCCGCTTGGTGCTGATTCCAAGTCAGGCCTAGGTGCTGACTCCTAGGTCATATCCATTTATTTTTCCTGTTGTTTAGTTTTGCTTTTGGTTGTCCTGTGTCACACATACCATGTTATCTCTTTATTTATGGATTGATATGTATCATATGATGCTAACAACAATGGTTAAGCTAATTAGGCAAGGGATGACTTATTTGAGCTTTATCTGGGGGTAATTGGAATCAATAATTACGTTGGGAGGAGGTGGATTCGTGGATGGAATGTGGGTTGTTGGATCTAAAAGGGGGTGAGGATTGAATTGTTGATTGAGTGACTGAATGAGCTGAGTTAATTAGGGGAGGGGTGGCTGTTTTTGCAGGTGGTTGGGGGCAATAATAGGGTAGCAAGGAGATGGATTTCAAGGATGGAATGTAGGCTGTTGATTGGGAGTTCAGTGGTTCATTGAGGGAAGAAGAGAGGGAGTGGGTGTTCTGTCTGTCTAGCAGTTAAAATGCAGCTGGCAGATATGGGTGTTTTTATTTGTTTGTTTTTGTTTAAATTTTTTTCATGACTCACAGGCAATGTCACAATCTGCACACATGACAAAGGATTCCCTATATGGGATTATATGTTCCATATCACTGCAATTGTTTTTTACTATATTCGTTGTACTTAATGAAATATAGTGTGCGTTTGGATACTGCTTATTTTGCTGAAAATTGAAAACAATAAAAAAAAAATTTCTGGTTAATGTTTATTACTGTTCACTACTGTTCAGCACTGTTCATTGGTCTATATACACTGTTCATGGGACGCTGGTTTAAAAAAAAAAAAAAAAAAAAAATGCCTGAAACGCAAATGTCCAAAACGTGGACGTGATCCAAACAAACACTATAGTACAAATTTGCTCATATTCATGCTTGGCCAAGACAGTATCTATTTAATCTCCATAATAAATTGTGAAAAATAACATCTTGTCTTTAATCAAGGTATACTTCAAAACTTTTTAACTGAAAATATGCTTGAAAAACTATTTAAATCCTTAAAATTCTTTAAATATGTTTTTAGGTACTGCCATAAATTTTTACAAACTTATTATTTTTTAATTAATTATTAAATTTTATTTGATATCATAATGGTCCGAATTCCAATTATACCCCGTTATGATCTCGGAAGTCTTAAGCTTCTCTATTTTTTGTATCTTTATATGGTAACATTGTTTAATATTACTTTTCCTTTTTGACACATACACACACGTATATTTTAAATACCTTGTTTTGTCATTTTTGGAGCGGTTCAAACAAAATTGCATGTTTAATTACATTTTGAGTAGGAATGGCAACGGGTCGGGTTCGGTCCGGGTTTTTCCATACCTGGACCCGACTTGCGGGTTTGCCCCAGAAACCCAGACCTAACCCATTTATTAAATGGGTTTTTTTCTTAATCCCAAACCCGCCCCGTTAGGCCTCCAATGGCCCCATCCCCTCATGCCCAGCCAAGCTCAAAATTAGAAACACAGACTTCGATTTATGATTTTCCAGCCCAAAATCACAAACACAAACACAAATCCAAACGCGATCACAAACATAAACACAGAAATCCTAAACACAAATGTCAGATCTATGATTTTCCCTTTCAAAATAACAAACCAAACACAAATTTTAGATCTATGGTTTTCTCTTTCAAAATCACAAACACAAACTCACATTGAGACGAACTGAACCCAAAAAAAAAAAGAAAAAAGAAAAAAGAAAAAAATGGAGATCGAGGTGGAGCGAGGCTGTGAGGCCATGGGCAAGGAAGATGAGAGGGGCAGAGGGCTGTGCGACAGTGTGAGATCGGCTACAATGAGGACGAAACGGAGTTGAGAGAGTAGAGAGCTGTAGGCTTGTGACCGTGTGGCGATAGTGTGAGATCGGCGACGGCGACTGCCTGTGCTTGACTGCTTGTGGGCTTGTGGCCGTGTGAGACAGTGAGTGAGAGAGCTGAGACAGAGTGAGTGAGATTGTGAGCTAGAGATGTGAGGCTGAGCACGTGAGGGGCTGAGGTTGTGAATTGAAATAAGATCAGATTATGAGAGGCAGCTGGGTTAGGGACATAGGGTTTACATTACCACTATATATATAAGGGTTTTTTTTTTGTAATTTCAGGGTAATCGGGTCATATCCGGGTCGGGTTTCGGGTTTTTTTTTTGTTTTTTTTTAAAACCCGAACTTGACCTAGACCCACTTTGGGGTTTTTTTTTTTTTTTTTTAAACCCATACCTGACCCTATTCTTTATCGGGCCGGGTAAAATCCGGCCCATTAGGGTCGGGCCGGACCGGGTATCTGCAGGTCGGATTTAAATTGCCATCCCTAATTTTGAGGATGCTGTTTTTAAAGATGATGAGAAGTTGCAATATTCTTGAGAATGAAAACAGTGAACTTCTACGACCATTAGATTTTCTGCACTCTAATCTTTTTTCTTGCTATATTTTTGCTTATTTTGCATACTATCATTTCTTAGGGACAAGATTTAGATTGAAAGCAGTGGAAATTACATATTATTTCTTATTACCAGGAAATGGATTTTTTTGGGAGAAACAAGTTGAGTTTCTAGGAAGTTGTTCTCAAAAAAAGATTCTAGGAAGTTACTATTATTAGTGTTTAATGCATCATTTTCTTTTTTGAAAAATTATTGTTGACTACAAAACAAAGAATCCCCCAGTTCTGTGTAAATTCTTTTGGTTTCTTCCCCAACCCCCATCCCCCCAGGAGGCGGCGGCTTAATTTTATTATATGCATGCTTTCTGAATGGAGATTGACTTCTTCATTGTTATAACTTGGATAGATGGATCGGATACTTGCTGCATATCGGAAGTCCTCAAAGCAGTGGTCATCTACACTGAACAAGCTTGCTCAAGGTGTGGCCTCTCCTCCCATTTGTTTGTTTTCTGGCTAATTAGGAACTAGGAATAAGTACTATATTCTGTGTTATTCTTATTGCATTTGATAGTTGTGAACTTCTTCTGCTATTTATTGCAGTGCGACAAAGAGGACGAAAGCGGACCATGGTTGGATGAACCTTCTTCAAATTTCTATCCCCACTAAGGTAAAAAAGAGAAGGAAGTTCTGATGGGGGGATGAATTTTATGATATAAATTAGCCACGTGTTATATTTATCATAATATTGCACATTTTCACTGTTATTTAAATGAAATGAAAATGCTTTGAATTTCCTACACACATTACCTTCTGGAATTAAAAGGGTTGCCATGCACTTGCACAAACATTTCATTTCTTGACTCTGACTGCCAGGAGTATGACATTTTGTATAAGTGGACTTTCCATGGTTGATTAGAAATTTAGCTACTTGTTCTGAAATTGATTCGAGCTTTTTTGAAAGCTCTAGTTTTTTTTTTTTTTTTGATAGGATGAAAGCTCTAGTTGGTTTGCCCTGTTATCACCTCTTTTTTTTTGGTTGTTGGTGGAAGGAATCATGCTGCAGTAAATGCAAAACCAGGAAAAATTTATTTATCTTCTGATTATATATGATTTTTTGGATATAATCGAAACTCGTTAGGATGAGTGCTGCATTAATTTTATAGCTAAAATTTCAATCTAAATTTGGGATTTTTAGTGAGGTGAGAAAGCGATGATTCATAGTGTTATGGGATTTGTAGTAGTGTTGTTCGTAAGATTATTTAGTATAATAATATGAGTTCTTTGATTCTTCACTATATAAATTCCATTTGGATGCCAAGAAAGTGCTTGGGAGAAAGGCTGGAAATTATTTTAATTTATTTGTGTAAATTTTTTATGTATATTTATCAGATTATTGTAATTATTTTAAGGTCTTTATAGTTCATTTAAGTGATGTGGCATAATTTGATTGGACAGTCTAATACATGTGGCAAGCTTACATGTCACTTAACGTACACATCAGCACAGCCATTGACGAAGAGGCTGCCAATAACGTTAGCGGTGTATTTTGCTTAGTAATACATGAGTGCCTTTTGATGATGGCAATATCATTCTCAAGATCTGTGGGCTTTCGTACCCATTTTTGTGTTTGTGTGTGTTGGGTTTTGGTTTTTGCTCTCACAAGCAAAGTTGTCCATTCATTTTCTGTTTTGGGTTTTAGATAGTTTGGGTTTTAGGGTAAGTTGTTGGGTGTTATTGGGTTTTACAATAAAATTTTATTGCCGTTTAGTCTATATGCTATTTTGCTAAGCAACTCCTCCGCGAGTATTGGGATAAACACAAATGGAACCAATAAAGAACTAAAATTCTTAAATTAATCTCAGTACAAACACGCCAAAAACGCAAGATTCATTCTGGGCTACAACAAAACATGGTGATTTGATTTGAGGCAGTGGTTAGGACTAGTCATGCTGATAATTGTAACTGAGGAAGGACCTAACAACTTCGTTTTTGAGTACTTGTAAGTTTTAACGAGTTTAGAACTCTTTAATATGTAATTCTTTGGCAAGAAGATAGATAGAATTTCGATAGATGAATATTTGTTTTTAAAGCTACCCTAGTATTCGAGCCCTCCAAGTTAGCAATCACCAAGCCCACTCTCTTGTACCTCCTCTGCAAAGCCCTTCCAAGGCAGTAGGTTTATTTCTCTATTTTCATCTTCTTAATTGTTCATCTTCTTAATCCCTTACAAACAAATGAGAAATTACATTTTATCACCATAAACTATGTTTTTAATTACACTTTGCACCCTAAGTTTTAAATTTCCATCCAAGTTAACGGCATACTTAATGTTGAGGTGTAAAGTGTAACAATGTTTATAGTTTAAGGAACAAAACGTGCATTCAAAAAAATTTATGATGTAAAGTGCATTACGGAGTATAGTTTAGGGTGGTAAAATATAATTTTTCCTTTTATGTTTTTAAGTTTTAACTACGGTTGAAACCTAAGATACAAGACGTTGGGGTATGACAATGAATGAATTAATATTTAACTTTAGGTATATTTTATAATTTGTTTTTATTTTAAAGCAAACAATCAGTAAAATTCAAATAAATGATGCCTAACCAATCCTTAAACAATATTCTTGATACTCACATATCAATTGTTATAAGTTAAGAAATAATATAAAGGGTAAATTGCACTCGTAAAATTTGGGAGTATTTTGATTTTACACCCTGAAATTTCAGAAGTTAGAATTTACCCCCTAAAGTTTGGGGGTGTTTAGATTTTATATCCAGAAGTTTTAGAATTTGGATTTTAACGCCCAAAGTTTTGGTGTATTTGGATTTTACATCTTTAAATTTTGAAACTTTAGGATGTAAAATCCAAACATCTCCAAACTTTAGGGAGTAAAATTCAAACACCCCTAAAATTTAGGGGGTAAAATCTAAATTTTGAAACATTATAGTGGAAAATTCAAACATCTCTAAACTTCAAAGGGGTAAATCCAAATTCTGAAATTTCATAGTATAAAATTCAAACACTTAGAAACTTTAGGGGTGTAATTTACAATTTACCATAATATAAAATATAAGTTAAAAGCTCATACAGTTCCATTAATTAAAAAAAAAAAAAAAAAACCCCACACAGATTATAAAATGTGAGTTTAAAGCCCACACAGATTATAAAATCTAAATTCTGAAACGTTAGGGTGTAAAATTCAAACACCTCCAAACTTCAAAGGGGTAAATCCAAATTCTGAAATTTCATGGTATAAAATCCAAACACTTCTAAATTTTAGGGGTGTAATTTGCAATTTATCCTAATATAAAATATAAGTTCAATGCTCATACAGTTCCATTAATTAAAAAAAAAAAAAAAAAAAAAAAAGCCCATGCAGATTATAAAATATGAGTCTAAAGTCCACTTAGACTTATGTGGGCTCATTTTTATGGGTTGAGATTAGATATTGCACATGATGCAAGAAATAAGAAAAAGTAAAAAAAGTAAGATTAGTAAACAAATATTGTGAGAGGGATGGAGGTTAATTGCATGGTGCAATTGCATATAGCAATTGCATTGGATCTCAATCCCATTTTTATAATTACAAAAAAAAAAATATTAAAAAATTAACACTAAAACTCTAAATCTCACTCTAAAGAAGACACAAAATAGTGTCGTCTCTCTAACTGAAGCACTGAACAACATCTGTTTGTACTTTCACTTTCACTTTCTCGTACAAATCTAGTGCTTCTTCCATTACTTTTGAATTTTCTAGTTCTATGGCAGACTCCTCAAAATCCATCTTCTTGTATATCGCAAGTGCCACTCGAGGGTCACTTCCAGCAGATGCCACTAACTTTAACCCAATAGAATCTGCTTCGAGCTCCCCACTATGATTGAGACAAAATGTAATATTATTGTAATTTGACATGAAAAATATGTAACTAAACTTTAGTACCAAGGAAAAACCACTATGATTGAAACAAAATGTAACATTATTGTAATTTGACATGAAAAATATGTAACTAAACTTTAGTATGAAGAAAAAACTAAGATAGTGGAATTTTGAATTTCAAAACAATTATGGACACCACGAAAATAAATTACAACCATAAGAGCATCTCCAACAGGCTATGGATAGCCAAAATTTGGAGAGTGAAATCGGAAAAAACAAGGAAAGAGGGCTCCAACAGCCTCTCTAAAACTCAAAATTTTTTTTGCTAATGAATAGTAGCTCATTAGGTTTGATGAGCTACTGTTCATTCTTCAAATCTTTTTTTCTATTATAATAATTAGGTGTTTAATAAAAAAATGTTGGAAGATGTGTAGTTGTTAAAAAAAAAAATAATGAATAAAAAAATAATATTTAAATGAGATAGAGAACGAGATAGAGAGTCTGTTGGAAAGTGTATTTGAAAAAGTGGGTAGATAAAGGTAAAAGTTACTGTTCATTCTCCAAACAGTACAAAAATTTGTTGATTTTGCTGAAGATGCTCTAAATTGGCTTTCTTTGACAATAATAAACGTAAGACAAAAAGAAAATCCATACAATAACTATTTTGGGAGCCATGCCCCCCCCCCCCCCCCCCCCCCCCCCCGCCCCCCCACCCCCACACAAATACAATGTAGCTCCGCCTTTGCGTGAGTTGACCATAAACACAACATATTTATTAAACGGGTTAATTGTGTTAATCTGAATATGACACATATCTTGCAAAAGACATAGTGTTTTTAATAATGTGGCCAACCTAAGATTTTTTCAAACCACCTCTACCTAAAAAAGTTTATTACCGCCTCTGAATCACCTTCAGAAGAAGATTGCTGGAAGCCTTTTTCTGTTGTAAATTGCATCACTCATCTAGCTGCCAATAATTCACAGGTCAATTAACACCATTAAATTCAAATAAACGACACAAATTATTTTTACTTGATCATTTATACATAGAGATAACAGCAATGTTCAAAAACTTAAAAAAAAAAAAAAAAAATCTAAAATCAAGGAACAAACTAACATCCAATGCCAAAATAAAACTAAAGCTAAAATTAAGGACTTGGTACTCCTAGGACCTTTTTAGGGGATGCTGATTGTGTTGTTTAAATAATAGTTTTTGTTGTTTAAACAATACATATATTTCCATAACATTTTTCACCCACATATATTTCTTCAACACTTAAACAATATTGCTAAAATAACATTACCAAATAAGCTCTTCATATCTAAAACTACTATATTATAGCACATGCTATTTAATACAAATAGAAAATATAATTTCTAATAGTGGTTTGGTTATCAAATCCTAATTTAATACTGGCAGTACTCTCTCTCTCTCTCTCTCTCCGTTCTCCTGACACACTTGAGAGCACCGCCAGTGTTGAAGCTTGTGCGTGCATCCTAGCAACAATAAAAAGGTACTTAAACATAATAAAAAATTAGGAGCTGCAAATCTTTATTTATTTTGGGCATTAACCGGAGATGTTATTATTTAAAGAGAGAAGTTTGTAGAAGCTAGTAAAGAGAGATAGGCTAGGCAACACGTACAGGCCCCACAAAAGACCATAGTTTTCAGAACCGGATCGAACCGGGAGGTCGGACCGTGAAAACCGGAAATCGGGATGAAAACCAATTTTTTAAGCCTAAACAACCGGATTTTTTGTTAATTCCGTGAACCGCTAAAACCGGGGTTGGACCGCACGAACCGGTGAGAACCGTGCGGTCTAACCCCTTAGCAATTTTATTCTACTTAATTAAATTATCCATCTCTTACAAGAAATAAAAAAAATTATAATTAAAATCCTTCAAAGATATTCAAATTCACTTCAAAAATTAATCATAAATTTTAATGTTTTCATGGTTATTATTTTATTTTATTAACTTTCTTATTTAATTATTAAATATATGCTTGAAAATCATTAAATTTCCCTCACATATATAGATATATTGTCAATTTTGCTAGTTTTATAAATTTAATATCTATATTTAGGCTTTAATTAATTATTAAATTAATTATGACGTCATCACGGTTCGACTCCGGTTCGACTCCGGTTCGACCCCGGTTCGACCTCAAAAACCTTGAACCTCTCCCTTTTACGGTTCAATGAACGGTCCAGGTCTGAAAACCTTGCAAAAGACACAGAGACATTGATTTAAACTAGACACGCAGCAAGATAAACATATATACCCACTACACTACAAAGGAGCAAATCGAAAAGCCCATCGACATCGAGTCCTAATACAAACACTGAAGGAAAACATGGGACATGTATCACTAAAGATTTGTTTTTCAGCGTGAGAAACTCTTCTTTTTTTTTTTTTTTTTTTTTAGCTGCACAACCATTTAAGCCTCCCTCACTTTTTATCCATCACTTTTTATTTTTTATTTTTTTTTTGATAAGCACTTTTTATTAATGTTTAGTAATAAGTATCAATTGATCAAAAAAATATTTGTAGTTGCATGATATTGGTTGTGGATATTCTCAGTTTGATTGCTTTTTAAGATTTTGTTAATCAATATAGGCAGTACCTAAGGCTAGGACACAAAGTGGGGATTCACTAACCATTTAACAAGTTTGAGCCAAAGGATATTTCGTTATTTGGTTATGTAATACGCAGAAAGGCTAGAATGGGTATAGAAAACAAATGATATATAAAGAACCCTTAGATTAATCCCCCTCTTTATTGGAGAGAAATTCACGCTTTAGCTACCATAATTTACCGAGAGTCCTTGATCAGAAAACTCGAATGGTCTTGACTTCATTTGCTAACCTAATTGATTTGCATACGTAGGTGAGCTCATTTATTGAACAAGTGATACCATGGTATGAATATACTAGGAATCCTCATATACCAAACAATACATATATGTGTGACGTATGAATTATATTGTATCGTTATATCAATGAATTGTGCTTAATGTTTGATTCATAAGTACATAAATTTATTCAATTACTTTGATCTTGATGATGCACAAAATCAACAGTTGAGCTCCTTGTCGTAGCGGATGGACGAAACTGTGATTAGGGTTGTCTTTGTTGGAGGAAAACCTGCAAAACACATGCTAGTGTGGTGTTAGCCAAACCACCTCCGATACTTTAGTCAGTAAGGGAGAAAGATTTTTGAGAGAATTGTTTGAAGAGTGATTTTTGTAGAGTGTTTTGTGTGTACCTTTAACTTCTGTTGCTTTCTCTTTTATAGCTGTGTGCCTAATTAATGGGCAATGAATCGCTGTATTTATGCTCAATGGCTAGTGCGTTACAAAATTTTTGTCTAAAGTTCACAGCTCACTTTGTGACCATTGCTCCATCCGTTACGTTTTGTCATCAATGAGCGTAATAAATGCGTAACGTCTTCTCTTGGTTAGTGACGATCTCTGCTTAATGACGATTGTAAATTGTTGACTCATTAGTTGCCCCCTTGTTTGAATTCTCGTTTGTTTAGACGAGATGAAAACATAGCTGTTTGACCCTTCATATTTCATGTACGACACATTTATGTCAAGTTGATGTTTGATTTGTTGAGTGCCACGTGTACGGTCAAGATGTGTTTGATGTGCAGACTTTTCTCGGTTTTCCCGCGCACGTTTTGGCCATTTATCTCGCAATTTTCCCTCATGTTTCCTTTTCTTAATAATCTTTCCTTGTTCAGTTGGCATTTTAGGGTTTGTCTCTTCTTCAAGCTTTCTTTTTCAGTTCTGCGTTTCCTGTTAAGTTCTTCGTGCTCCTCTATCTTTTTTTGTTCTTCCATGGTAGATTACTCTTTTGTTAGGGTCGATTGTCCCTCAGTAGCCTTTTTTTTTGCTTGCTTAGGTTGTTTGCTTGAGGTTGTGGAGAGAGAGTGTCTTAAGTGGGTTGGTTTCTTTGTGGGGGAGGACTGTTCGTATAGGTTTTTCCTTTCCTCTTTATTTCCTCTGGTTTCTTGTTCTGCTAGAGTGGCTAGGTTTCTAAAAATGTCTGGGGAAGTTAGGTCTAGTGAGTTGGAAATGGGGTTGTCTTTGTCTGATGAACGCGAGGTTCCTGAAGTTACTTCCCCTTCTACTCCCTATAAGGCCTGGAATATCCAATGTGCCCTCTTAGAGAAAGATGAGAGGCGAATTAGGGATATGTTTCAATTTCCTGATTCGGTTAGAATTAGGATTCCGAGTGATGAGGATAGGGCTTGTCACTCTTATGCTGATGAAGTTTGCTTCTATGAGGTAGATTTCACTAGCGGTCTTCGTCTTCTCATTCACCCTTTTGTTAGGGAACTTTTTGCGTATTTGCATCTTGCCCTGACACAATTAGTGCCTAATTCTTGGCGGATTGTCATTTCTTGTATGGTGGTGTGGATGTCTGCCGATGATGGGGATGTCATCAAGAAAGATGAGTTTCTCCACTTTTATCGTCTGAGAAAGTCCAAAGACCCTAGCTACTATGAATTTAAGCCATGGGATAGGGTGTCTAGGTTAATACTTGACTATCTGTCATCCCTCCGAAATTGGAAACCAAACTTCTTCTTTGTCTTGGGCAATGGTTGGGAGTTCGTCCTTGGTGAGGACCTGGACGAAGCGCCTAAGTTTTTTTTGTAGTTAGGGAACCCCTATGTTTGGTGGGTCTTTCTCGTCTGTTCTTTTTGTTATTTATTTGCTCTTCGTGGGTGACGATGATATGTAATATACTTGCTTTTTGTAGTTCCTCAACGCCCTCGTTTGAAGAAGAGATATCACGGTCATAAGTACTTGGAGATCGTCAAATATTTTGACGAGCTTGTCTTTCCCCAATCGCTATTCCTTCATTTTTTGGGTCCAGAATTGTCTAGTAAGGTTTGGAAAAACCTTGAAGTTGTGAAAAAGAGTGAGTGCTCCATCTTCTTTTCTCTCTCCTTTTTTTTTATTTTTTTTATTTATAATTTTAATTTATAGTTTCTCCTTCCTTTCAAGAATGACGACCAGAGTCAACAAACAAAAGCTGGCTGAAGCTTAAGAGAAGAAAACAAAAGGTGGCCTTGTTAGTGGCCTCCTATCGAGGAAACATTTGAAGGCAGGTGATGTTTCCAAAGATGATCCTGTAGTGACTTCTCCTTCTGCCCATTCACCTGCTAAGTGTCCCACCTCCACTACCTCGTCTCTGGAGATGATTGCTTCCACTGGGGAGGAAGCCAAGAAGAAGAAGAAGGTTGCTGGCAAGTCTTTTCTCCCTAATTTCTGGGACGATGCCGATGTTGTTGCCCTGAAGGCTCACAAGGCGCTCTTTGTGGATGACCTAAGTCCTTTGATGGCAAAGTCATCCAATGAAGTGATGTTGTCTCATATTTAGAAGCTTGTGTAGGTATATTTTGATAATGTAGGTTGCTTTTTCTTTTTTACTTTGCTTTTTGCTAAGAGAGTTTTTTCTTCTTTTTTTTTTTTTTAAATTTTTTTTATATGTAGGATTTGGGGGAGTCCTTGTTCATCTCTGGGAAGCTTCTGGATTTGGAGAAGAGTGTGACCACGTCTGAGCCTATGATCAAATCCCTTTTTGCTAAGAATGAGACGCTCAAGAACAAGGTTGTCATCCTTACTGTTGAAGTTGAGAATGACAAAGAATGTGTGGTAGCTTTGGAGAAGAGTCTTCAAGTGGAGAAGGACTTTTGCAATCTAAAGGACAAATAGATAGGTGATCTGCAGTTGAAGTTGCAAAAAACTAGGGCTGCGGCGGTGCAGGAGTTCAAGGACTCCGACTCTTATTCAGACAAGCTGTGTGAGTATTACGTGGAGGGTTTTGAGCTCTTTAGAAAATGAATGGCGAAGCATCACCCGAATTTGGACCTTTCTAGCCTTGTTATGGGTGAGGTTGAGAAGGAACTATTGGTCGATCGTCCTTCCGAGGCCACAATTGAGAATGTGATGGAAGAGGCTACAACCATAGCTGAGGTGACGGAAGAGGCCATGACCATAACTCTTGCAGATCCAGCTCCTAATGAATAGTGACCTATTTTCTTCTTTCTATATTTCTTTTTTGTAAGACGAAAACAATGTCTTTTATGGGCTCGTTGTTTTGAGCAAATCTTCTAAACAATCTCTTTGGGCCCGCATGTTTTGGGCATATATTTTCTTTTTGACAATGACAACCCCTTCTATGAATGGCTAACATGTAATTTTTTATGAGTAAATCTTTGCTGTATTTAGATGATGAAGGACTTTTGGATACCTTCATGCTTTAGTTGTGTTAAACAACTTCTTCATGCTTTGTTGTGATTAGACATCCTTTCATTGAGTTTTGTTTAAATGACGATGGTAATGAGCTATGTTTGAACAGCTGAGTTATGACGATATTAGTTGTGTTTAAACCACTTTTTTAGGTTTAGCTATGTTTGAATAGCTTTTTTGTTAAGCCATGACGATGTTAGTTGTGTTTGAACAACTTTTTTATTTTTATTTTTTTATGTTTATCTGTGTTTGAACAACTTTATTTTTTTATTTTTTTATTGAGTCATGTTTGAATGACGATATTAGTTGTGTTTGAACAACATTTTTTTATGTCTAGCTGTGTTTGAATAGCTTTTTTATTGAGTCATGTTTAAATGACGTTGTTAGTTGTGTTTGAACAACTTTTTATGTTTAGCTGTGTTTGAACAGCTTTTTTATTGAGTCATATTTAAATAATGATGTTGCGCTGTACGCGTGACTTAAAGTCATGCTATTGGAGCGTCTTTAGGTTAACCATTTTTTTGTTTGTTCATGTTTGAATGACAATCATAATATTTGTGTTTAAACAACTTTTGATTTAGTCGACTTTGATAGTTGTGCATTAACAACTTTGATGGCTATAACAATGTCGGCTGTGTATTAATAGCTTTTGATTTGAAAGTTTAACGATGGAGATCCTTGGGACGTCTCCCAAGAATAACTCCTGAGCGTTGCACATGTTTTTGTTGATAAATAACTCATGGATAATCATTGATAAATACGCATGGATAATGCTTTAATATATTATTGATCTATGAATGACGAAACTAATAACTGTCGTACATACTGATATGAAGATTGGACAACTTGAAATGTAAAAGATTCCTTACTGGTAGTACTTCTTCAAATGTTTTATATTCCATGGTCGAGGCAGTTCCCAGCCGTCTAAAGAAGTAAGAGCCTTCTTTGGAGTGACGGATTACTTCATAGGGGCCTTCCCAAGTTGGTCCTAGTTTTCCTTGGGATGGGTCCTCTGTTGCTTGTGATATCTTCCTGAGGATGAGGTCTCCTGTGTTGAACCTTTTTACCTTGACTTTTCTATTGTAGTATCTGTCCATTGCATCCTTGTGCCTTGGCCATTCGCTTCATGGCTTCCTTTCTGACTTCATCAATTAGATCTAAGTTGCTATTAAGCTCCTGCTGGTTCTTCTGACCTTTGTAAGTTTTGACTTGGAGGCTCGTCAGTCCCACTTCCACTGGTATGACGGCCTCGGTGCCAAATGTCAGTTTGAATGGCATTTCTCCTATTGGAACTCTTATGCTCGTCCTATATGCCCAAAGGACATTTTGTAGTTCTTCAAGCCATGCCCCATTTGCCCCCTTAAGCCGAGTTTTGATAATTTTGAGTAAGCTTTTGTTTGTCACTTTTGTCTGATCGTTGGCTTGAAGGTGTCTTGAAGAAGAGTAGTGGTTCTAGACTTCTAAGTCTTGGCAAAATTTTTGAAACTTGGGATTGTCAAACTACTTTCCATTGTCCGATATTATGACTCGTGGGACTCCAAACCTATAAATGATGTTCTTCCATACAAAGCTGGTGACTTTAGTCTCTGTTATTGTTGTTACTAGGTCTACTTCTACCGATTTTGTGAAGTAATCAATTACGACGATCAGAAATCTGAGTTGCTTCTTCCCTAAAAGGAATGGGCCCATAATGTAAATACCCCATTGGGCAAAGGGCCATGGTGAGGATATGGGTGTCATCGTCTCTCCCAGTCTCGTTTGGACATTTGCGAAGCGTTGACACTTATTGCATGCTCTGACGAGGTTATGTGCATCCTTCTGAAAAGTCAACCAATAATATCCTACTCTGAGTTCCTTTCCTGCTAAAGACCTTTCCCCAGCATGATTTCCACAAATTCCCTCGTGTATCTCGCGGAGCACATAATCTGCTTCTTCTGTGTTGGCACATCTTAAGTATAGGAGCGAATAACCTTGTCTGTACAGTATATTGTCTATGATGATGAAGTGGGCTACTTTGATTTGTATCTTCCTTGCTTCCATTTCATCTTCTAGGAGCCATCTTTCTTTCAAATAACAGAAGATGAGAGTAATCCACTCGTCTTGTTCTTTTATCTTTAGAACCTGCTCACCTTTTGTACTTGGTTGCCCCCTTATCTCTACACATAGTTCGGAGGTCGCATTATAGTCATCTGACGAGGCAAACCTTGTTAGGAAGTCAGCTTCTGCATTTTTGTACCCGAGGGATTTGCACAAAGTCTAGTTTGTCAAAGTGTTGTGAGAGTTGTTGGACGATCTTCAGGTACTTCTGCATCCTCTCTTCTTTGGCTTCGTAATCTCCCTTCACTTGTCCAATTATTAGCTAAGAATTAGCTTGGACGATAAGATTTTTTGCTTTGAGAGCTTTTGCTAGATTTAATCCTGTCAGTAATGTTTTATACTCTGCCTCGTTATTCGTTGTTGAGAATTGCAATCTAACTGCATACTTCAATATCTCTCTTTCTAGAGATATGAGCACTATTCTTGCCCCTCCTACTTTCTTCGTGGCAGACCCATTTATTTGAACCATCCATGTTTCCATAGGGAGTTTTTCTTCCTTGTAAGGGTAAGTGAATTCTGCGATGAAGTCCGCTAGTACTTGGTCTTTGATTGCTGCTCGAGGCCAATATTCGATGTCGAATTAGAGATATGAGCACTATTCTTGCCCCTCCTACTTTCTTCGTGGCAGACCCATCTATTTGAACCATCCATGTTTCCATAGGGAGTTTTTTTTCCTTGTAAGGGTAAGTGAATTCTGCGATGAAGTCCGCTAGTACTTGGTCTTTGATTGCTGCTCGAGGCCAATATTCGATGTCTAATTGGCCCAGTTCAATTGCCCATTGAATGAGTTGTCTTGTTGCATCTATATTGTTCATCGTCTTTCTTATTGGTTGGTTTGTCATTACGATGATGGAGTGTGCTTGGAAGTAAGGACGGAGTTTCTTGGAAGCAACTAACAATGCGAAAGCTATCTTTTCCATCATCGGGTAATTTGCCTCTGCTCCTTGGAATGCCTGGTTGGTATAGTAGACTGGCTTCTGGATATTTTCTTCTTCTTTGATCAGTGCCAAACTTACCGCGGTGTTAGGCATTGCTAAGTTGAGGTACAGCTTGTACCCCATCACTGAGGAACTTAGCAATGGTAGCTTCGTCAAGTACTCTTTTAATTTTGCAAGGGCTTCTTCACACTCGTCAGTCCATTGAAAAGCCTTTTTCAAGACCTTAAAGAATGGCATGCACTTGTCCGTTGCCTTGGAGATGAATTTGTTTAGAGCTGCAGCCTTTCCTGTCAAGCTCTGAACTTCCTTCACTATTTTTAGTGATTTGACCTTGATTATTGCCTTTACTTTGTCAGGGTTTGCCTCTATACCTCGTTGGGACACCATGAATCCCAAGAATTTCCTTGAAGCAACAGCAAAAACACACTTTTCAGGGTTGAGTTTCATATTGTACTTACGTAGTGTGCTAAAGGTTTCTTTCATATCGCCTAAGTGGTTGGCTTCGTCCTTACTTTTCACCAGCATATTGTCTACGTATACTTCCACATTCTTTCCAATTTGGTGAGAGAACATGCGGTTCACCAATCTTTGGTATGTGGTTTTTGCGTTCTTCAATCCAAAGGGCATAACTTTGTAGTAGTACAACCCTTGGCAGGTGACGAATGATGTCTTCTCTTGATCTTCTTTGTCCATGAGGATCTGGTTGTATCCAAAAAATGTGTCCATGAAACTTAAGAGCTTATGTCCAGCAGTTGAGTCTACCAGTTGATCAATCCTTGGCAAAGGGAAGCTATCCTTTGGGCAGGCTTTGTTTAGGTCTGTGAAATCAACACACATCCTCCATTTGCCATTGCTCTTTTTTACCATTACCATGTTTACTAGACAATCTGAGTAAAAGACTTCCTTGATGAAACTAGCTTCTAGTAGCTTCTCAACTTCTTCCATTACTGCTTTGTTATGCTCTGGTGCAAATATTCTTCACTTCTGCTGTGTAGGTCTGCATTCTAGGTTGACGTTGAGATGATGCTAGATGATCTTCCTATCAATTCCGGGCATATCCTCATGTTTCCAGGTGAAAACATCTTGGTTTGCCTTCAAGAAGGAAACCATCTTCTTTTTCTCTAGAGTTGGGAGTGCTGATCCTATCTTCAATACCTTTGTCGAATCTCCTGGGACGATCTCAACTTCCTATGGTGTTTTTTATGGTTCGGGGATGGGCTCTGGTTCATTGATCATCCATGTGTGGTTCTCTCTAGATGTTAAGGCAGCTTGGTAGCACTCTATTGCCAAAACTTGATCTCCTCTGATTTCTCCTACTCTATAGGCTGTTGGAAATTTCACCCTTAAGTATCATGTTGACGTTGCTGCTCTTAGCCTGTTGAGTGCAGGTCTTCCTAAGATGATGTTGTATGTTGAAGGATAGTCAACTATTAAGAAATCAATTTCCTTGGTGACCTGTGCTGGGTAAGTGCTTGCAATTACGATTAGAGTGATAATGCCCCTAGGGAAAATTCTATCCCCAATGAAGCTTACTAGAGGAGAGGTGAAAGGCCTGATCCTTCTCTTATCCAGTTTCATCTATTGAAACACAA
Source organism: Quercus robur (assembly GCF_932294415.1). NCBI lineage: Eukaryota > Viridiplantae > Streptophyta > Magnoliopsida > Fagales > Fagaceae > Quercus > Quercus robur. The sequence goes on along the minus strand of NC_065545.1, from coordinate 21,607,826 downwards.
GTAAATAGATGATATTTGCTGAGCTTCCGTTGTCGATAAGTACCTGGTGGATGTTTAATTCTTCTACTCTGAGTATGATTACCAGTGGATCGTCATGGGGTTGCCTAATGCTGCCATTGTCTCTCTCTGAGAAAACAATATCAGGTTCGCATTCGTTAGCATCTTCACTGGAAAGAGCCGCGAATGGACACTATTTATTTCTCTCTCATGGGCTTTTTTCAGGGACTTCAGCGTTCTGCTTGCCATCAATCCTCCTGAGATCATCTTTATCTCTCTTGTGGGAGGTTTTCTATCTCTTGCTTCTCAATCTTTGTCTTTATCGTCCTTCCATTGGTATCTGTAGGGCTCCATATTCCTGACTTACTTCAGTAACTTCCTTTGTCAGATTAAAATCTCCACCTGGTCTTTCAAATGTCTACACTCGTCGGTGCAACGCCCGTGGTCCTAGTGGAACCTACAGTACTTGTTCTTATCTCTTCTTTCTGTTGGAATACTGATTGGCTTCGGCCATTGCAGGGAGGGATCGTCCCTTATCTGCATCAACACTTGCTTAATTGGTATTATTAAAGGAGTAAAGTTAGTGAGCTTTGGCTTCCTATCTGGACGTTCCTTCTTTTTTCCTGTGGTATGCCCAACACTTCGGGTCCGTTTGGATATTGCTTATTTTACTAAAAACTGAAAACTAAAAACTAAAAACACTGTAGAAAAATAATTTTTAAATGTATGAATAGTATCGTGGGACCCATTTTTAATGAAAGTTTTGTTGAAAAAAGAGGTTTGTGGGTCCTGTGAACAATGCACGGGACCTACTGATACTACCGTGTCCCATGTGAAATGCGCTTCTCAAAAAAAAAAAAAAAGAGGAAAACGTAAACGCACAACCACTAGCTGCAATCCAAATGCATACTTCGTGTCTCTTTCTTCTTATCGTGATTGCTGCTTGTTCCTTTGTCTCTCTTCCTTTTTCCTTTCATTTCTTTTGCAAGCACCACGTCTTCTACATTCATGTACTTCTGAGCTTTTCGGAGCAATTTCGCGACTATTTTTGGTGGGCTTTTGGTGATTGAGAAGAAAAAATCTCCGGGTAGCAATCCTGCTTGGAAAGTTGTTAGGATGACTTGATCTTCAGCTTTGTCTACTTGCAGTAGCTTCTTATTGAATCGGGTCACACATTATTTTAGTGATTCTCCCTCTGCTTGGTGAATGTTGAGAAGATGACCGGTTGGCTTCTTGTGTCTTTGTCCCCCAATGAAATGACGAACAAAACCCTTGCTGAGTTGGGCTTTTGGTGATTGAGAAGAAAAAATCTCTAGGTAGCAATCCTGCTTGGAAAATTGTTAGGATGACTTGATTTTTAGCTTTGTCTACTTGTAGTAGCTCCTTATTGAATCGGGTCACATACTGTCTTAGTGATTTTCCCTCTGCTTGTTGAATGTTGAAAAGATGACTGGTTGGCTTCTTGTGTCTTTGCCCCCCAATGAAATGACGAACAAAACCCTTGCTGAGTTGTTCAAAATCTGCAATAGTTCCTGGGGCTATCTTGTTGAACCATACTCTCTCCTTTTAGTATCATTGGGAATGCCCTGTACATCACCTCATCTGAGGTCCTCTGCAACAGCATCAGTGTCTTGAATGATTCAATGTGATCCAAGGGATCCTTGGAACTGTCATATGATTCCAATTGTGGGAGACGAAATTTTGGTGGGAGGGGACGATTTAGTGGTGAATGGTGAGTTCGTCCTTTGAATCATCCCATCCAAATTCTCCCCGTCTTTATCCTTCATGGCACTTTTTAACTCATCCATCTCTTTCCTCATGTTGCGAAGCTCATTCTCCATCCTGGAGGAATCTTCTCTCAAGGTCCTGTCTCGCTTGTTGGCTTGGGAATTTGATTTTTCTTCATTTTGATTTTCTGCTGTTCGCCGACGTTCTGCGTTTTGAGATTCCATTGTCTTTCACAGCTCTTCATTCTGGTGAGTCAGCTCTTCCACATTAGTTAGGAGGGCCTGGATTTGCTGTTGTTGCACAGCATCTGGCTGTTGTGCAATTTCTGGTTCCATCTCGTACTTCGAGGAACTCTTTTGTCACTGGGAAAGATGGCTCGAATGATTAGCGTTTCCTACAGATGGCGCCGAACTGATGATGCAAAAAATCAGTAGTTGAGTTCCTTGTTGGAGTGGATGGAGGAAGCTGTGATTGAGGTCATCTCTATTGGAGAAAAACCTACAAAATGAACTGGGTGGAAGAGTAACACGTTGGTGTGGCGTTAGCCAAACCACTTTCGATGCTTAAGTCAGTAAGGGAGAAATATTTTTGAGAGAATTGTTTGGAGAGTGATTTTTGTAAAGTATGTTGTGTGTATCTTTAACTTCTGTTGCCTTCTCTTTTATAGTTGTGTGCCTAATTAATGGGTAATGAATCGCTATATTTATGTTCAACGGCTAGTGCGTTACAAAATCTTTGTCTAAAGTTCACAGCTCACTTTGTGACCGTTGCTCTGTCCATTATATTTTGTCATTAATGAGTGTAATAAATGCGTAACGTCTTCTCTTGGTTATCGTAAATTTCTGACTCATTAGGTCCTATGCACATTCATGAGATTAGATAGGATATTTTTCAGCCCAAAGACTAAAATCATATAATTTTTAATTGGTTTCTTAAAGAATATAGAGTTAAAACTTAAAACATGTGAGCTACAACAACAAATTGGTTTCGGAATCCAAAGCCCATGCCTTTGGGAAAGCCTACTGATATGGAGTATAGAGCGAATGCACAGTGCAAGCATGACAAACACAATTAAGTGATTAACAATTTCTATAAACACACTAAAACCAAATTGCAAACAATACATAAAAATAGTGTAGCCACAGATACATAATAGAACTTTGTATCGATATAACAACTACAATCCATCTCACCATAAACTCTAATGACAATATTGAGAGACAAAACACCATCAAAAAGCTTTGTTAATCTTTTCTTGCTGAGTTGAAATCAGTATTATTTACAGGTCATCACCAACCATGACTGCATAAGGTCCTACAAGAATTTAAAAACTATTAATGGTTTGTTTGGATGGCATAGATTTGGATTTAGATTTGGATTTGGATTTGGATTTGAAGGAGCCCAAATCCAAATCCTTTGTTTGGGTAAGTTAAAAGAAATGGATTTGGATTTGGCCCAAATCCATCTTGGATTTCAGGGGTCCAAATCCATGGATTTGAAATCACCTCACAAACCCAAGAATTTAGAAATCCATCGCCTCACTCACTCTGTTTCACTCTGGGCTCTCCGTGTCTCTCTTCCTAGCTGCAACTCACAAGCTCTTCTTCCAATTCTCTCTCAGCAACTTCAGGTTTGTTCCTCTCAACTCTTATCTTCCTTTTTAACATCTCTAATTCTCTCTTTCAACTAAATCTAAATCGACAAAGGTTGTAGGTTTTTCCAGTGGGTTTTATTTGATTTGATTTTTTTTTTTTGTGGGTTTGTTGGGGTTTCATTTGATTTGTTTGTGGGTTTTGTTTGATTTGTTAGTTTATCTTGTTTCATTGTATTTTCAATTATTTGTTTTGGGTTTGTCTTTACTTTCTATATGTATTTTCGTTTGTGGGTTTGGAATGCAAATTATGTGTGTGATGAAATGCTTTTATGAACAGTCTACGAGTTGTGAAGTAATAAGTGAGAGAATATTCATTTGAAAAAAATGAGAACTTACCATAACATCTGTATTTGATCATGGACATGGTTTTGGGGTTATCCACATTTGGTTCAGCCATGGGGATAAGGAATGACTCATGGTTTTGTGGTGGTGTTGAAAGGTTTTGTTATGGCAGATGTACTAGTTTAGTTATCATGAACTGGGTTGAGCCCCAGTTTGATGGGGGGTAGTGTGGTGAGGGTGTGTTTGGCTGTACCAAAGATGATTTGACTATGGAGGAGGCTTGATCTTTTTGGTTCAGCTAGTGGTATAGATTTATTTGGTTGAATAGAAGTTGAACTAGCCATTAATTAATTGCATAGAGAGAGAGAGAGAGATCAATGAAATGGGATGTGTTTATTTATCTATCTCTGAGTTTTTTTTGCTCATGCTGAATTTTTTATGTGGGAGTAAGCTTTATATAGACAATTGGGGATGACAGAGAGTGAGTTTGGATCAAGAGTTTTTAGATTCAATAAGGAGTTTTTGTAAAACCTGTTATTTACACACCTTGCACATCAACTTTTTACAGATTAATGAATAGGAAAAAAGCACAATCATAAGACCTACCACACACACAATCATATATGGTAACAAATGAACACTTTCTTCAATTTCTTCTTTTTGATAGAGTTTGGGCTGGCTTATGCTACTGTTTGAAATTGTGACAATGGACCTTGAGTTATTCAGGAAATGTGAAAAGTTTGGACAGAAAAAAGAAGTTTGGACAGAAAAATGGCCTAATTAACTTACTATAAGACATATACTCCCTGAACTGAAACCTAGGACTAGGTCCTAGGAAGCTAGGAATTTGTATCAAGCACATATCCCAAGACTAATAGCAAGATAGAATAAAATTTCTTGCAAAATTATCTCATCTCACACAAAGATTACAATAGGAAAAATTGTTAGGTTGATAGCATATTGCTTTGAAAGTCTGAATGATTGTGCACATTGGATAAATATGAATGTCTAAGTCTAGCGAATCAGTCACGTTGTTGCTTATTTTCTATACTATATTAGTTATTCAATTTCTTCTTTTTAGTTTGTGCATATGTGTGTGTTTGTGAACTGTGAAGTCAAATTGCTTTCTTGCTTTCTTTTTAGTTTGTGTATATATGTGTGTGTGTTTGTGTATATTGGTTACATTACTCTCCTATGTCAACTAGATACACTTCCTTACTCTATGATAGGCCAAAAATGGATTGACCTCTTGTGATTGAAATTAATTAATCAATTAGCCAAGTTATTAATTAATTAATTGATCATGCAAATGCATGGTAGCACAAATAAATCACCAATAAACTAATTATGCAGCGGAAAATAAATAACACGGTGACTTGTTTACGAATGAGGAAAACCTAATGGCAAAAACCCCACTGGGTGATTTTCAGGTCACCACTCCTGACATTCCACTATTATCACAACAAGCAGTTACAAGTACAGGAATCCCAAGTACCTTACCAACCTACAGTTGAACCCTTACCCTAATATCCAATTGGACTTGTTCTGTAGTGACAATTTCCCTTTCGATGCACAGCTCCCAAGTACGTGACTAACCAATTGCGTGGATCCCAGTACGCGACTTTAATCACCAACTAAGAAGGTTGATGGTTGCAAAGTTTTTTAGTTCATCTACACGATGAAGATCAAGAAAATGCTTGGTTACAAAACCCTACGGTGCACATAGACAGCAACTTCTTCAAGAGAAAGAGATGAACTAGGGCAAGAACTTCGTCTCCGGTCACAATTTACTTGAATAGAGTTTGCTCAATGCTTGTGCAACTTGTGAACTGTTTGACGGCCCTTAAAACAATCCTTTTGTATGTCTAGGGTTAGGAGAAAAGAAAGCCCAAAGACACATTCATGGACCCTAAGAAAATTAGATCAGAATTCTGAAATTCTTAAACCTCGACAAATAGAAGGTGTCAAGCAGGTGTCGAGCACACGGGTTGAACAACTTCCTTAAACCTCGACACATGCTAGCTGTTGAGCTTTAGTAATTTTGCACTTTCAGCTTGTTTTCTTGGACAGACTTGAAGGCTTCAACACTTGATCTTGAAACATGATTTCTTGAAGTATTTAAACACATCCTATATCTACCAAATTACAAGTAAATTGCGTTTTGTCAAAGGATTAGCCAATTACATAAAATAATGACATATGTTCCTAACAAGTGAATCACATATGTCTTAACAATCTCCCCCTTTGGCTATCCGTGACAAAACCACAACAAACAAATGAGCACATGAGAGAAGTCATAAATCATTCAACTCATACTCACTTGTTGAATACAATAAAATCTATCCTAACAAAAACTCTTGAAAAACTTTGCAAGAAGAGAGTTTATGGTAAGTAGACTTTGACAACCTATATTTCTGAAACACTTTAAACAAAACTCATCAATGCATCTTTGTGTGAAACAGAAATAATAGATTGCATACAAGCATAAGAAACATGTGTATAAAGAGAAAAAAGAAACAACACATGTAAGGGGTAGGTGAAAGAAACATACATCAACATATATAAAGAAGATAAGTACAATGTATGTCAAAAGTGGTCACAAGACCTAATGTACAAGTACAATGTATCTATAAAAGAAAGAAAAGAAAAGATACATAATATCCTCACTACATCCCTCAAAACATATCAACACTTCCCCTAACAAAATGGTCCTATACTAACTTTCCTCCTAAGAATGAGTACTCTCATATCCAAAATTACTCACCCTTTTTATCACGAGTGACAAAGGGTAAGAGTGTCAAGTAGACATCTCATCGGTAGAGCTAGCATCTCCATCATCATCATCCTCAGAAGCATCATCGTCATCACCATCATCATCATCAGAATCAGAATCAAAAGAAGGTGGTGAAGGAGTAGCCTCGGGAGCAAATCCACCCATGGTTGCCTGTTGTCGTGCAATACGGCCAACACGGACGTTCATCTGATACATCTCTATGGAGAGTGTATCTAGATGAGCATCCATGCGCTAAAGCTGCGCCATGATGTCTCCTAGTGACATATCGCCTGAAGAAGATGAGGGAGCGGATGTGGATGGAGTAGAACGGGATGGAGTTGAACAGGAGGGAGGAGTTGCTGAATCCGACTGCCTCGACCGAAATTGCACCTCGCTACATGTAAAGTTGTGATTTACAACTATGTTTTATGTTGGCTTTGTTCCATGACAAAAAGTGTTGTAATTGCTCTAATTTTGTTCCTTGTATTTTGTGGGATTCTATTGTATTGGGTTTAGTATTAAGTTGGTGAAGACTCAAGCTTAAATGAAGAATCAGTGGATTTCGCGAGAAGCTCGCGAGAAGCTAAGCCGTGAAAGAGCACGTGAGGAGCACATGACTGGAAGCTGAAGAGTCGTGCCAGGCTGTCGTTTTCGCGATTGTCTCATGAGTAAAGCCTTCTCGCGAGACAGTCACGAAACATTTTGCCTGGAGGATTTTTAAGTGTGACTTCCCTACCCTTCACCCATACTATATATATCCTAATTACCCACAAATGTAAATGAGGTCATTCAGAGAGAAAAATCCTAGATAGGTTTTCTACAACACATACACCCATCTTTTAGAGAGAGAGCTACTCATCCTTAGTGAGAATTCATTGTAGTCTCTTCTCCTTCCCTCTCCCATTATCATACCTTGAGAGGAGATTTGTACCCAAATACAATCCACACCTTTTTAGAGTGTAGTGAGTGTTTTTGGAGTTGCTGGGAAGCATTGGAAGAAGCCAAGGATGGCAGATGCAACATGGAGCTTGTTGCGGGATCCGGAGAGCTAGACAAGACACGGTTCCGAGAAGCCTTCTTGGAGTAGGAGCTTAGAGGGCTTAGGTATAGCGGGTAGATTAGGCTTGGAGGGTCTCTTGATAACCCATGTATCCCAACTGATTGTCTAGTGGATTGATTACCACTTGGAGGGTGGTAGAGAGGTTTTTCGCCGAGATTTTTTGGTTTCCTCTTCGATAACATATCGGTGTGTTATCTGTGTTTGCTTTCTTCTTCCCTACTATTTTGCATTTCATTTTATTGCTGTGATTATATGAATATGTGTTAGAGTAGCTTGTTTGTTTATCCGCTCGCATTTACACTATTCCGCACTTAGAATTAAGTTAGTGTAAAATCTATCGAGCCGTAACTTTTATTTGGGGGTCTAAATAGCTCTTGTGTTTTTAACACATTTTCGAGCTTTCACTACGTTTAATGATAGTGTAGTCTATGGCACACATGACAGAAAAATGGTCGGAAGAGGGAAAAGGAACAGAAAAATGGCGTACTATCCTCGTGATAGCGGAAGGAAAGATGAGCTTATCACAGGACGTCGAATCTAGATGAACATCTATAATAGAAAGAATAAAATGAAAAGGAAAGTCTATAGTAAGATGCTCAAGAAGAGACAATAAAAACCGATCATGAGGCTCTATGATGGAGTTGTAGTGAGAGAGTGGATGGAGTACAAAAGTTATCACCATGTTAATGAATCTAGGACCTTTAGCAAAAGGCTTACATGGTGTAAACTGACGATCACCCCAATTAGAAGGGTGCTCGCAGAAAGCAGCCATGAGCTCGTCTTTGGACACAGTTCGCAGACGCTCACAACTAGGATAGTCAGGAAACTCTATCCTAGGAACACGAAGCACATCTTCAACATGCTGCGGTGTGACAAGAATGGCGTACCTCAAACGCGAGTGAAGAAAAGAGGTACTGAACAATCTATCCCGTGCATGTTGGAGTAAAACTCCTAGATAACCACGAGAGGACAAGTGACCAGGACGTCACATAGTGACTCCCATTCTCGACTGTGAATGATAGTGGGAAGGTCAGTGTCGGTGAAGTTTGCCAAAATGACTTGGCGTTCCAAATGAACACCTCGTCTAGAAAAGTTCTCCGAGAATGCCTTGTGGGCATCATCATCACGGAACCGAAGAGAGAGAGAGGAGCAAAATCAGAAGATGAAGAAGCTTCGGAACGAAGAGGGTTCCGAGCTGGAGTAGATTTACGCTTAGGTGCCATAGACACAACTAATGTAAATAGAAAGAGAGGGAGAGAAGAAAGACAATTAGAAAAGTACCAAGCAAGTCCAATAAAACAATTATATTGAAAAGAGAGTACGTATGCATGGGAAATGCATGAACATGTGACATGCAAAAGAAATTTCATCATGGGCTCAGCCCAATCCAAACCTATCAGCACACAAACAGTTTGCATACATCTAAATGCATGACAACATTATTATAATGCTAATGTGATGCAATGTATGAGATTTTAACTCATTTAAGTGAAAACCCATCCCAAAATTTCAACAATAACTCATCAATTTTGAAAAACCCCAAAATTTTTCAAAAACCCCAATACCTAGGTTTCAAAACATGAAATGCATGAAGAATGAGAGATAAGAAGCTTACCAAGTGAAAAAAATCTTGAAAAAGCTTGAAGAAACCTTGAGGATCAAGATTGGAGTGAGATGAGATTGTTTTGGGAGAGAAAAGAGAGAGCTATCGAGAGAGAGATCGAACGAAATGAGGGTCGGATCGCACGAGGAAGAATAAATAGTGCCTCAGTAAATCTCGACAGATGAGGTGTCGAGCCATCTGTCGAGGAAGGTATCGAGAAAAATGGTCTTTGACAGATACAGGTATCGAGGAGGTGTCAAGGAACAAATCATCAGATACAAGAATAGAAGCTCGATCGATCTACTAGGTGTCAAGAAGCTATCGAAGAGGCAGGAACTTTCTCGATCGATCCACCAGGTGTCGAGAAGCTGTCGAGATTGCGATAAGAAAAAGCTGAAGAAGCTCGACAGACAGCAAGGTATCAAGGAGGTGTCGAGCTAGCTTTAAAAAGCAGTTTTTCGAGAAGAGAAAAACACAGACATGAATGCAATCCAACATGCAACTCAACCAATGATCCAATCAACATATTAAGCTCTCAAAATCATCTCTTAATAAGATTTTTAAGCACATGGATCTTCAAAAACACACACACACACTAAACAAGTCTAACCGATTTTATTTTTCAAAAACAAGTCTAGACAGTTTAGTGAGTATACATTAACACATGTAAAACCTAGTGATGGCCAAATCACATACCTGCACATGTATCAAGAGTAGCAAAGAATATTGCGTGTTGTGTGTGAAAAACATCGTAAGATTGCATAAGTGTATACATGTTATGATGATTTGAGATATGAGAAAATCACTTTAACTCACACACAATCATAACTACTTGATGGGGACTATCACCTTCGAGGTACATCCTATAATTCCCACATCTCCTAGAATACACGCTTGCAATCATATTTAAAGCATTTTTGATCTTTTTGCTTTTTATTTTTCTTTGCATATTTTTCTTTTAAGTAAATCATGCATGGGCATATAAGAGATAGAAAAGAAAATACCCAATGATGATAAGCATTTGACATTCCAATTTTGCTATGCCGAAGTACGCAAATGTCATTGACACTGCACTTTTGCTATGCTGAAGCATATAGGTGTCATATTATGATTGGCAGACAACAGTGGTGAGATGGTTATTTATGCCATTCTCTTAGGATTTTTTAGTCTTTATCGTCAAAAAGAGTGATACGAGTGTTAAGTACAAGAGATAACTTAATCTTACTTATCACAAACAAGAGCCACAAAGCTCACTTGTTTAGTTATGCATAGAGATGCTCATCTAAGTTACAAGAGATACAAAGTTTAGAAAATTTTGTTTCAATGGCCATCCAAGGCACACAAGTACCAATGTACACAAAACACACACTGTTTTTGTATTTTTCTGATTTTTCATTTTTTTTATATGAAAAACAAAACAAAACAAAACAGAAAAATAACCAAACAAAAACATGTTAAACAAATCAAAGCATAAAAACTAGATTGACTCAAAACTAGAAAGCAAAACATACAAGTAATTCACACACAAAAACAAGAAGAGAGAAAGAGAAAAGTGATAGAATCACTTGGAGCCCTTTTCCTTCCACATCTTGGAAGAACCTTTCCGTCTAGCAAACCCTTGAATCGGCGGTGAGGGGGAAGAATTAAAACCGTTCAAGTTAGAAAGGAATATGAGGGCTTTGAGAAGATCTCCAAGAGGAGCAAGAGAGGATTGAAGTTGATTCTGGCTTGCAGATGCTATCATGCCGTTGCTCTGTTGAGTGGCTAGCCACTTATAGCAATTTGGTCGAGTATGACCGGCTGCTCCACAATGATGACAGAGATGCTGCTTCTTCTGTTTAGGCTTTTGAGAGTTAGCCTTTTTAGCCCTAGGATTTTTTACATATTTCTTCTTAAGCTTAGGGGGTACTCCTAAGATAGATTTACCATTGTCTAAGTTCTCACTAGCTAATTCAGTTTTAATCTCATTTTTCTCAATTTTAACATTATTAGTAGGAGGAACAAAAACAGTAGTACTAGTAGAAGCAATATTAGAGGAAGAGAGACCATACCCTAAACTTGTTCGATCTGAAGCAGATTTCTAAATGCTGAGCATCTCATCAAGCTTTGCACTTGAAGTCCTCTCCAATTGAGCTCTAACTTGAAATAGTTTCGCTTCAAACTTCTTGGTCTTCTCAGCCAAGAAATTGTTCTCGAACCTCAGTGCTCCAATAGTCTAATTAGCCTCATCAAACTTTATGGAAAGCTCCCCACGATCAAGTTCCACATCACTGAGCTTCTTGGTGGTTAGCCTATACAGTTTCTCATGCTTCTCAGAAAGCTTGAACAATTTTTCATAGGCTGTATGGATGTCATCTTGATCATCCAACTTCTCAAACTTGGATTCCACCAATTCCTCTTCTTCAACCACATCTTCAACAATCCCATTAGTAGGATTAACAGTGGCGGTGAAGGCATTCAAGATTCCGTCATCCTCATTGTCGGAATCATCCTCAGGCTCGGTGTCACTCAAGGTAGTAGCAAGTGCCTTGCTCTTCCCAATGCTATTGAGATATGTAGGACACTCATGTTTCATGTGACCGAAGCCTTGACACCCAAAGCACTTAGGTACTACTGGAACAGTGTACTGACCACCATCTCTAGCATCCTTCTTCCCTTTATCTTGACTCTTGAACTGAGAGGAACTAGATTGCTTGCGGTCCTTATCAAAGCCCTTTCCATTGGCATTCTTCATAAACTTCTTGAATTGCCTAGTGATGTAGGACTTCATCTTGGAATCTTCATCGTCGGAAGACTCATCTGTGTCACTGCTCTTGGCCTTCAAAGCCATGCTCTTGCCTTTACCCGACTTGCCTATTCTTGTTAACCCTAGCTTGTAGGTTTGCAAGTTTCCAACTAGCTCAATCAAAGGAATCTTGTCCATATCCTTTGATTCCTCTATCGCCGTGATCTTGGCATGGAATCCCTCGGGTAGAGATTTGAGCACCTTCTTTACAATCTTGGGTTCAAGAATGGTTTCCCTAAGATTGAAGGCTAAGTTCACTATGTCCTTTAGCTTGGCATAGAACTCATCGAATGACTCATCCTCCTCCATCTTTGTCTCTTCAAAGCTTGTAGTGAGCCTCTGAAGTTTTGAATCCTTGACAGCCTTTGTACCCTCATAGGTTGTCTGGAGGATGGTCCATGCTTCCTTAGCAGTTTCAGTAGAGGATATCTTCTTGAACTCGTCATTGGTGACCGCATTGAATAAAGCATTCAATGCCCTGTTGTTGAAGTTTGCCGCCTTGATCTTGGCTTCATCCTAATCGGCCGGCGCTTCCTTTGGCTTAGTCCAGCCAATCTTGACAGCTTGCCACACCTTTTCATCTAAATACTACAAGAAAGCTCTCATGCATACTTTCCAGTATGTATAGTTAGTGCCATCAAATAAAGGAGGTATAATTAATGACTGTCCTCTATCCATGATAAACACGGGTCAATAGATCAACACAGCAAAGATTAAACCTAATCAGAGTGTGCCTGCTCTGATACCAATTGATAGGCCAAAAACGGATTGACCCCTTGTGATTGAAATTAATTAGCCAAGTTATTAATTAATCAATTTATCACGCAAACGCGTGGTAGCACAAACAAATCACCAATAAACTAATTATGCAGCGGAAAATAAATAACACGGTGATTTGTTTACGAATGGGGAAAACCTAACGGCAAAAACCCCATCGGGTGATTTTCAAGTCACCACTCCCGAAACTCCACTATTATCACAACAAGCGGTTACAAGTAAATGAATCCCAAGTACCTTACCAACTTACAGTTGAATCCTTACCCTAATACCCAATTGGACTTGTTCTGTAGTGGCAGTTTCCATTTCGATGCACGGCTCCTAAGTACGTGACTAACCAATTGCACGGATCCCAGTATGTGACTTCAATCACCAACTAAGAAGGTTGATGGCTACAAAGTTCTCCAGTTCATCCACACGATGAAGATCAAGAAGAAGCTTGATCACAAAACCCTACGGTGCACATACACAACAACTTCTTCAAAAGAAAGAGATGAACTAAGGCAAGAACTTCTTCTCCGTTCATAATTTACTTGAACAGAGTTTGCTCAATGCTTGTGCAACTTGTGAATTGTTTGACGGCCCTTAAAACAATCATTTTATGTGTCTAGGGTTAGGAGAAAAGAAAGCCCAAAGACACATTCATGGATCCCAAGAAAATCAGATCAAAATTTTGAAATTCTTAAACCTCGATAGATAGGAGGTGTCGAGCAGCTGTCGAGCAGCTGTCGAGCAGGTGTCGAGCACACGAGCTGAACAACTTCCTTAAACCTCGACACATGCTAGCTGTTGAGCTTTAGTAATTCTGTACTTTTAGCTTGTTTTCTTGGATAGACTTGAAGGCTTCAGCACTTGATCTTGAAACATAGTTTCTTGAAGTATTTAAACACATCCTAAATCTACTCAATTACAAGTAAAGTGCGTTTTGTCAAAGGATTAGCCAATTATATAAAATAATGACATATGTTTCTAACAAGTGAATCACATATGTCCTAACACTCTACCTCTTATTCTCTTGCTCATCTTTGTTTTCTGATTGTTATGCAAACTGGAAGCTTTTAGTTTGTACAGTAAAATCAACTATATATAGGGTCTATAATAGAACTTTGATCGAATAACTTCAAATTTTGGATGGCGAATCATTAGAATTTTCAAGTTGAAGTTTAATTCTGCGCACCTATGCGGCTATGCCCATTTTATTTTTCCATTATTTGGAAATGAAACAAGTACTTCCTCTCAGCTGTGCTAAAGAATTTTTTTTTTCTCTCTTTATTTTTTGGAAATGTTCAACAACAACAACAGCAAAAAGTATTATTGAAAGTTGCTGATGTATACTATCATTTTTGAGTTCCTTCTCCGAAAGAATGGGGTTCAATTTTTAAGAGGTTGAAGGTTCTGAATTTTGGTTGTTGGAGTATATGGAACATGGCTGAGAATTCTATTGGAAATATTAAACTGTTGGGATAAGAGAATTACTTTCTATTCACAAGTTGGAGATTCTTCTGAGCTCTTTTTTTTTTTGTGTGGCCTTTTTAGTGGATTTTTGAGGCTGTTTCTAGGTATTTTTCTAGTATGATTTATAGAGGGTAATTTGAGGGTCTTTGTGAGGTTTTTCAGTAGAGTTTTGTGTAATTTGCAGGGATGTTTTACTGGTTTTTGGTGGTGTTTAGAGCTAGCTTTGCAGTGGGGTTTTAAGTGAGCTCTTGGCTGGGTTTCACTGACTGTTTGTGATTAATTTTCTGGTTTTTGGGATTTTCTATTACGAATTAGTAGATTTCAATAGTTAACTCACTACTTGTTTAATTATGTTAACTCACTGCTTGTGTATTTTAAAATTTTTTTTTTTTAATTTTAGAAAAATGCAAAAGTGGGTGCTTATAAAAACATAATTATTGACAATTGGGAAGACATTGAGATCTTGTGTGGGAGGGATAGAGCTACTAGCATTGGTGTAGAACATAGGGAGGATGCAGTTGAAGTTACAACCGAGAAAGGAGAAAATGAGGTGAATTCTCCCATTGCACATCATTTATGTCAATATTTGTTATCAACAAGTTCTGCAGCTAAGCCTTATCAAAGAAAAAAAGGAGTAGGAAAGATCCATTAGTTGAAGTTGTTGCAGATATTAGTTCCACTCTTAAAGAATATTGTTCCTCACTTTTAATTGTTAAGAACTTTAGAATAATTTTTTAATTGGATATTTTGAATGTTGTGAAAAAACACATGCATTTGGGTTCTCTCTATGTTGATATAGAACATTTTTGTTGTCAATAGTTGGCAAGACGTTTCATCTTGACAATTGGATTATCAATGGGTTTTTCATTACCTCATGTATTTATTAATTGGATCATCAATGGCTTCTTCATTACTTTATGTATTTATTAAAATTGTTACTAAAATTAAAATGTAGAAGGATTGAGAAAATTAATAATTAAAAAATGTATTTTATTGATCTTAAATCCAAATCCAAATTCAAATCCAAATTTAGGTATCCAAACAATGGAATTTCAAATGATGAATTTCAAATCCTTTATTGTTTAAAATGACCCAAACAAGGAATTTTTAAATTAATGGATTTCAAATTCAAATCCAAATCCAAATGTTGTCATCCAAACATAATCTAAGTGATTCTTGTTTGAGATATAAAACCAGCTGATGAAATAGAATAACACTAATCAACTTAGTAATTATATAGGAAAAACTTACATCGAGATATGTTGTTTTCGGAATGTACAAATTAAGAAATACCCAAGCCTATACCACATGAACACGTGCACCAAGGGGGGGCAGGGTAAGTTACCTAAGCACATTCCTTTGCTAGCAAATATTATAATAATAAGATCTAGCTATTTAACAAAGGAAAAATGTAAAGAGAAGATACCATGTTCCAAAAGATAATAAGAAAATATAAATATTGCACAACTCAGAGTACAAGAAAGAACACAAATGCATAATGGCATGAACTGATTAACTGCTTTTCAAAACCAAAATAAAACAGTCATCAATGAGCTATAATGGAGTCAAAATCTCTTATATGCTTACATAGAAGAAGAATCATCAAATACATTGAATGCTTATCCCATCAGACACCACATAAAACCCCATAACCAACACAGGGTTGGGTAGACCACACCATTTAAAAAAAATATATAACAACAATAACAACAACAGGGGGGCTTATGTGAAGCTAGTGTACTGTGTACGTTGTCTATCAGCCTAACTTTTATGTGTACATGTTGACCAGTATGTGATCAGAAACACTTTCACACCTTAGGTAGGGGTGGCAAAATTAGACACTACTCGCGAACCTGACACGAAATTAGTAGGGTATAGGTTGAGGCTTAATGGGTTCGTATCAAATTTGGGTTGACATGTCTGACTCGTTTAATTAAATGACATTTTATCAATATACTCTTCAAACCTTAGGTATATAAACTTATTAGTTGTTATGGTTTATTTTCTTTGACATGTTATGATTGATTATTTGTGATTTTGAGATATACTTTAGTTTTGAATTATTATTTGTGATGCAGTTACTCGTTAGCTTTGAATTTTATATTAAAAATATTTATTCGCTTGATTTTTCATAATTCATATCAATTTGATTAATACTAAAATTAGTTTTTTTATTTTTTCCGTTTTGATAAAATCTAATAAACAGGTCAACACAACTGACCTGTTTAATAGATGGGTTGTGTTAGAGTTGAAGAATCCTGATCCCTTTAATAAACATGTCAGATTAGGGTTGATCTATATAGTAGAATACTCATGAGTCGACACAACACGAACCTGACACGCGAACACAATGCAAAAAAAAAAAAAAAAAAAAAATCATCCAAAACTAAACAAATTCATTGTTGTCATTTGGAGGGGGTGGGGCTGGGGTGGCTCCGGTAGAGTAGTAGTAAATGGGTTTGGGGTGAGTGATGGGGCTGTGGTCGGTTTGGGGTCAGAGCTGGGGTCAAGGTTAGAGGGTTTGGGAATGGCTTGCTCTTGGTGTTGGTGTTGGTGAGAATGGCATATGAGAAGTGGTGTTAGTGAGAATGAAATAAGAGAAGTGTCTCATAGAGAGACGAGAGCTCTGGCGAAATGCTACTAATGCCATCTCATATAAAAAGGAAATGAAATGATGAAGATGACAACAAAAATTAGAGATTAATATCTAGGGATTTAGACACCCTATTTCATTTTATAAAGAGACCTTAGGGTTTTTTTGGGGGGGGGGGGGGGGTAAATAAGTCATTTAGTATTGTAGTAATTAATAAGGTTAGTTGTCAAGTGTAGTAATTAAGTCCTAAAATTCATTTGATTATCCATAACTAAATTAAACGGCACACACTGGTCATTTGAGTGGAGTTGGGGTGTGCTTTTGTGTTAGAACCCATTTCCCTCTCCCTTGTGTGTGTGTGTGTGTGTGTTTGTTTTGAAAAAAAAGAAAAAAAAAAGAATGGGTAATTGTCCCACATTGTTTAAGAGAGTGTGTTGTGTGTAGTATAACTTGCTCCACCCTCCCCTAAAAGTTATCATGGCTTTTGAGTGTAGTTGTGGTGTGCCTTTGTGTTAGAACCCATTTCCCTCTCCCTTGTGTGTGTGTGTGTTTGTTTCTCAAAAAAAAAAAAAAAAACAGCATGCACGGAAGTGACGAAACTAGTTTCTCAAAAAAAAAAAAAAAAGTTCTAGAGAGAAAACAAAATAATTATTTAGAACTTACTACTCGGTCCAGACTGGACTGGACTGGGCCGAAATTGGACCAAAGAGTAATCATATATATATATATATGTAAATTATTTTGAACTTACTATTCTGTCCAAATCGGTCCACATTGGATTGGACTGGACCAAAATGGACTGAAAAGTCTTAAATGAACCAAATAGTAATTATCTATATTTTAAAATCATATACATTTATTTAGAACTTACTGTTCGGTCTAGACTGATCGGACCGGACCTAACTGGACCGAAGAGTAATTATATATTATTATTTTTATTTTATAAAAATGAGTCTTTGTTTTCTATTAAGGAACTTGACAAAGTCAATGATGGCTTCCAAGTTAGTCTGTCATGGTTCTTCCATGGTAGCACTTCATGTTCCAACATGGAACATCAAACATGACTTGATGAGGTTTGATTGCCATTATATAGGAAATTCTTGTGGGAAAGAACAGATACTTGAAATGGTTTTAATTTGCTACATTTTCTATAACTACTCTTTCTTGGTTCTCTTTTCTAAGGTACTATATGCCTGTCCTTATGGGTAATAGCTAATTATCGAATTGAATTTTCACCGATTAATTAGAAACTTCTTTGTTTGCAGACTTGTAAATTGTATAGTTATTTGTTTTCCTATTTTATTATTGGTCCAAAAAATTCAAAAGTGGTTGAATTTCCTTTCATGGTGTCCATAATTGTTTTGAAAATCCAAATTCTACTTTCTTGATTTTTCCTTCACACTAACGGGTACTTGAAAGTTTAGTTGCATGTTTTTCATGTCAAATCACAATAATGTTACATTTTGTTTCAATCATAGGAGAGAATGGGAAGCAAATCAAATTGGGTTAATGTAAACGGCATCTGCTGGATATGACCATCGAGTAGCACATGAAGTATTCAAGAAGATGGGTGACAATTATAATGCTACGCTATTGGAAAAGTCCAAAGCAATGGTAGAAGCACTAGGTGTGTACACGGAAGTGAAAGCTCTTATGAGTTTGAGAAGCTTCATTTTAGGTGGACACTTTTGAAATGGAAATTTTAATGCTAGTTTTCTTTAAAAAAAACACTAATTACATGGAGAGGATGAAGTCTTGATAGTATAATTCATTCTTCAAATAGAAGAACAAGTGTGTGTTTGGCTCCAAATTAAAAAGCTAGCTTATTTTATTATTAAACTTATTTTTGCTACTATTCATAGGTCTCATTGCACTTTTTGGTACTATTCATAGGTCCCATTGTACTATTTCAACTAACTTTTATCTTTATTTACAGTATTTTAAGCAAAAAGTTTTCAGTTTCAGCAAAATAAGTGAATCCCAAACAGACCTTGTCTATTTAGATACCACTTATTGCTGAAAACTGAAAACACTGTAATAAAATAATTTTTAAATGTGTAAATAGTGCCGTGGGACTCATTTTTAAAGAAAATTTTGCTGAAAAAAGAGGTTTGTGGGTCTCGTGAATAGTGCATGGGACCCAAGTTTGGACACAAACGGCAGACGTGTTTGCTATCCAAATACACACTAAGTATGAATTAATTCAGATTCTACCAAGGAATTTTTTTTACTGTCTTTCATTGTTTTGATTTGATCCTGATTCTACTAAGAAATTTTTTTACGGCCTTTCATTGTTTTGAATGTTTTTACTTTTTAGTGTGATGTACTTATGTTTCTATTATTTGAGCCATTAAATTATAAAATAGAATCAATTGCTCATCCTTTGGAGCTAGCCTACTATGTATCTATGTCATTGTCAAGGCTCTTACAAGTCCTTCCTTACCTCAAATCCCTCCTACCAAATATATTATATCATATTGCGGAGAATGTAAGTCAAAACTATATGCTTCTTCTTCTTAAGTGTCCATTTGGTAAAAATTATTTTTGCCAACTTATTTTACTATTTATCTTATTTTTACTATTATTCATGAGTCTTACTGTACTTTTTGGTACTATTCATGACCCCCACTGTATTATTTCAGCTAACTTTTACCTTTATCTATAGTATTTTCGGCAAAAAGTTTTTAGTTTCAGTAAAATAAGCGGATCCCAAACGGACCCTAAATATTGTTGAATCCTTTACCTAATAGATTGCATCCAAAATGTTGGGTTAAAATGAATTGACCCCTTGCAAATTAATTAATTACCTAAGTTAACTAATTAGATCAAATTACATGCAATATCGTGGTAGCACAAACAAATCACCAATTATTCTAAATGCAGTGGAAAATAAATTTGACATAGGTGATTTGTTTACGAATGGAGAAAACCACCGAGACAAGACCATATTGGGTGAATTTCAGGTCACCATTTACAAGAATCTACTATTATCAATCACAAGCGGTTATAAGTATAAGGAATCTTACCAAAACCCTTTGGCCTATCTCGAAATACTAACCTACAGTTGAATCCTTACTCCAATACCCAATTGGACTTGTATTGTAGTGGCAATCTTCCAGATCAATGCACGAATCTCAGTACGTGACTAACCAATGATGCACAGATCCAAGTATGTGACTAACACCAGCAACTTGAGGAAGATGTTGGCTGCAAAGTTCACTTCATCAACAATGAAGAACAGGAAGCTCCTTGGTCACAAAACCCTTGGCGTAAAGACGCAGTTGCTTCTTTAGAGAGAATGATGAACTAGGTCACTTTTTGCATAAGTTCTCCTTGTATGGCGGCCTTTAAAAATAAGCCTTATATATGTCTAGGGTTGTGAGAAAAGAAACCCTACACATACATGTCAGCTAGGGCCAAAAATCAGATTTGGAAATTCTGATTTCGTAGATCTCTACAGATTCAACTTCTGTCGAGCTTCTGTTGAGCTTCGTCCTTAAATATCGATAGATATTGTTTCTGTCGAGATTTAATGAACAACTCTTCTTCACTTGTTTCTTGGTCAAATTTGCATGACTTAATACTTAACTTGAACACTTGTTTCTTGAAGTACTAAACCCATCCTAGATTTACCCAATTACAAGTAAAGTGCGTTTTGTCAAAGGATTAGTCAATTTACATAAAATATGTCCCTAACACAAAATAATTTTGGCCTCTTCTGCTAGCCTTGTTGCTGGCTCATAGTCATAAAGCTGACTTTCCCAAAATCGCGCACTACCCAATATCTTAATCATACAACAGCTATCCTATCCTCATGTGGCTTGGTGTGTGGCAGTTATGCAAATTGTGAAGTTTGAGAATTTGTGGACTCTTTAAATGTGGGAAATGTTAAAAACCATTAATTTACATGTCAGTAAACACCAATTTTATTATTATTATTTTTTATAGGAGGTCAGTAAACACCATTAAATTCACATAAATGACTCTAATTATTTTAACTTGATCATTTATAAATAGAGATGACAGCAATGCTCAAAAACTAAAATCAAGGAACAAACTAACATCCAATGCCAAAATAAAGCTAAAGCTAAAATTAAAGACTTTGTTAATATCTAAAACTACCTATGGATTGATAGCACAATAGAAAATATAATTTCTAATAGTGGTTATCAAATCCTAATTTAATATTGTCATAAACTTTCTCTTAATATTTTAATATAACTTAGAGAGTGATGATGTGCTGAAATCATCAGTGAGTTGTAGGCTCCAAATTACTCGTTTTGGTAACTATGGAAGAACAACAAATGGACCAAACAGAAAGCACCGGTGTGGTGTTGGCTAAGAACCCTCCGAAGGTCAAGTTAGTGAATGAGAAATATCTAAGAACTCTATAGTGAGAGAGTTAGGGATTTCCTGCGTACCTATTGATGAACTAGAAATTTATGGTCGTCATTACACGAAGATCTTCTTTCACCCAGAGAACATGTTATGCATTTATTACGCACATTAATGATGAAACGTAACAGATGGAGTAACAGTCACAGAATGAGTTGTGATCTCTAGACAAAGATTCTGTAACGCACTAGCCATTGAGCATAAATGCAGCATATCATTGCCCATTAATGAGGCACATGACTATAAAAGAGAAGACAATAGAAGTTAAAGATACACACAAATACTCTACGAAATCACTCTCAACCCATTTTCTCTCCAGAATCATTCTCCCTTACTGACTTAACCATCAGAGGTGGTTTGGCTGATGCTACACCGGCATGTTACTCTTCCCCTCAGTTCATTTTGCAGGATTCTTGTCTCAAGAGACGACCCCATTCACACCATCGTCCATCTGCTACTTCGAGGAGCTCAACTGTTGATTTTTTGCATCATTAGTTTGGGACTGTCTGTGGGGAACACTAATCATTCAAGCCATCTTTCCCAATGACAAAAGAGTTCCTCGAAGTACGAGATGGAAGTAGAAACTGGACCTTAGCCAGATGCTGTGTAACAACAACAAATCCAAGCCCTCTTAGCTAATGTGGAAGATCTGACTTGCCAGAATGAAGAGCTACAAAAGACGGTGGAGTCTTAAAATGCAGAACGACGGTGAATAGGTGAAAACCAAAATGAAGAAGAATCGAATTCTTAAGCCAATAGGCAAGACAGAACTTTAGGAGAAGATTCCACTTGAATGGAGAATGAGCTCCGCAACATGAGGAAGGAGGTGGAAGAACTAAAAAGTGCTATGAGGGACAAAGGCGGAGGGAATTTGGATGGGATGATTTGAAGGACGGACTCACCTTTCACCACTGAAGTACTGAACTGTCCCCTCCGGCCAAAATTCCATCTCCCGCAGTTGGAGTCATATGACGGTTCCAAAGATCCCTTGGATCACATTGAATCATTCAAGACGTTGATGCTATTGCAAATGACCATAGACAAAGTGGTGTTTAGGGCACTCCCAACAACGTTGAAGGGAGCAGCTAGAGTATGGTTCAACAAGATACCACCAGGAACCATTGCAGATATTGAACAACTCAGCAAGGGTTTTGTTCCTCATTTCATTGGGGGGCAAAGGAACAAAAAGGCAACTAACCATCTTCTCAACATTCAATAAGCCGAAGGAGAATCACTGAGGCAGTACGTCACTCGGTTCAATAAGGAGTTGCTGCAGGTAG
Source organism: Quercus robur (assembly GCF_932294415.1). Classification (NCBI taxonomy): domain Eukaryota; kingdom Viridiplantae; phylum Streptophyta; class Magnoliopsida; order Fagales; family Fagaceae; genus Quercus; species Quercus robur. The sequence goes on along the minus strand of NC_065545.1, from coordinate 21,585,444 downwards.
ATGAAGCTGAAGATCAAGTCATCCTAACAACCTTCCAAGTTGGATTACTACTAGGAGATTTCTTTTTCTCAATCACTAAAAGTCCACTAAAAACAGTAGCGGAAGATGCAGTTCTCGCAAAGGAGATGAAAGGGAAAAGGAAGAGAGGCGAAGGAATAAACAGCAATTGGGATAAGAAGAAGGAGACACGAAGTGGTGGACAGATAATTGGGAAAAAGAAGGAGCTTCCAGATAGGAAACCCAAGTTCACCAAGTTCACTCCTCTACTAATGCCAATTGAGTAGGTCCTTATGCAGATAAGAGACGATCCTTCCTTGCAATGGCCGAAGCTAATTAACACTCCAATAGAAAGGAGGGACAAGAGCAAGTACTGTAGATTTCACCAGGACCATGGGCATCGTATTGATAAGTGTAGGCATTTGAAAGACTAGGTGGAAACTTTAATCTGACAAGGGAAGTTGTAGAAATACGTCAGAAAGATGGAGTCATACAGATACCAACGGAAGGACGACCAAGACAGAACTCTAGAGGTAAAGGATAACAAACCCCCTACAGGAGAAATAAAGACGATCTTGGTAGGATTGATGGCAGGTGGAATGCTGAAGTCCCTGAAAAAAGCACAGGGGAGAGAAATAAGCAATGTCCATAAGCGGGCCCCTTCAATGAAGATGCCAAAGAATGACAAGCCTAATATTGTCTTCTCTAAGAGAGATAGTCACGGCATCAGGCAACCTCATGATGATTCACTAGTAATCATGCTCAGAGTAGAATAATTCAACATCCATTGAGTGCTCATTAACAACGGAAGCTTAGCAGATATCATCTAATTGCCTGCGTTTCAGCAGATGAAGTTGGATAAGAAAAGGATCAGGCCTTTCACCTCGCCTCTGGTAAGCTTCACAAGGGATAGAATTGTCCCTAGAGGCATTGTCACTCTAATTGTGATCGCAGGTGTTAGGACATACGTGATTCACTTGTTAGGAGCATATGTCACTGTTTTATGTAATTGGTTAATCTTTTGACAAAACGCACTTTTACTTGTATTTGGGTAGATCTAGGATGTGTTTAATACTTCAAGAAACTGTGTTTCAAGATCAAGTGTTGAAGACATGCAAGTTTGTCCAAGAAACAAGCTGAAGAAGTGTTTGTCATTAAAGCTTGACAGCTAGCCATCTATCGAGCTTAAGAAGCTGTTCCAACCCCATGGCTCGACAGCTACTACTTGACAGCATCTTGACAGATAGGCATCTGTCAAGGTTTATGAAAAACAGAGTTTTAGTTCTGTTTTGACTCCAATCCATGATTATGTGTTTGAGCTTTCTTTTCTCACAACCCTAAACATATAAACGGATTATTTTAAGGGCCGTCAAAGTGTTCACAAGTTGCACAAGTGTTGAGCAAAGTTTGGTCAAGCAAATTGTGATCGGAGACACAGTTTTGCCCTAGTTCATCTTTCTTGTGAAGAAGTTGTTGTGTTTGTACACCGTAGGGTTTTGTGACCAAGCATCTTCTTGATCTTCATCGTTGGGATGAACTGAAAAACTTTGCAGCCAACAACTTTCTCTAGTAGGTGATTGAAGTCGTGTACTGAGATCCGTGCAATTGGTTAGTCATGTACTGGGAGCTGTGCATTAAAAGGAGAAATTGTCACTATAGAACAAGTGCAATTGCGTATTGGGGTAAGGGTTCAACTGTAGGTTGGTATAAGGTATTGGGATTCCTTTACTTGTAACTGCTTGTTGTGATAATAGCAGAATTTCGGGAGTGGTGACCTTAAAATCACCTGGTGGGGTTTTTGCCGTATTGGTTTTCCCCATTTGTAAACAAATCACCATGTCAATTTATTTTCTGTTGCATACGTAGTTTATTGGTGATTTGTTTGTACTACCACGCATTTGCATGTTATGTTGATTAATTAATAAACTTGACTAATTGATCAATTAATTCATCACAAGGGGTTAATACATTTTTGGCCTATCAAGTGGTATCAGAGCTAGGTTCACTCTGATTAGGGTTAATCTTTGCTGTGTTGATTTATTGAGCCCTGTTTGTCATGGATAGAGGATAGTCATTAATTATACCTCCTTTATTTGATGGCACTAACTATGCATACTAGAAAGTACGCATGAGAGCTTTCTTGCAGTCTCTAGATGAGAAGGTATGGCAAGCTGTAGAGATTGGCTCGACTAAGCCAAAGGAAGCATTGACTAATTGGGATGATGCCAAGATCAAGGCGGCAAACTTCAACAGCAGGGCATTGAATGCTTTATTCAGTGCAGTCACTAATGAGGAGTTCAAGAAGATATCCTCTACTGAAACTGCTAAGGAGGCATGGACCATTATCTAGACAACCTATGAGGGAACCAAGGCTGTCAAAGCTTCAAAGCTTCAAAGGCTCATTACAAGCTTTGAAGAAATCAAGATGGAGGAGGATGAGTTGTTCGATGAGTTCTATGCCAAGCTTAAGGACATAGTGAACTCAGCTTTCAATCTTGGGGAAACCATTTCTGAACCCAAGATTGTGAGGAAAGTGCTCAGATCTCTACCCGAGAGATTTCATGCAAAGATCACAACATTCGAGGAATCAAAGGATATTGACAAGATTCATTTGACAGAGTTGGTTGGCAATTTAGACCTATGAGCTAGGGTTAACTAAAATTGACAAATCGGGTAAAGGCAAGAGCATGGCACTGAAGGCCAAGAGCAGTGACACGGATGAGTCTTTAGACGATGAAATTCTAAGATGAAGTCCTACATCACTAGGAAATTCAAAAAGTTCATGAAGAATGCCAATGGGAAGGGCTTCGACAAGGACCATAGACAATCTGGTTCTTCTCAGTTCAAGAGCCAAGATAAAGGGAAGAAGGATGCTAGGGATGGCGGTCAGTACACTGTTCCTGCATGACCTAAGTGCTTTGGGTGTCAAGGCTTCGGTCACATGAAACAGGAGTGTTCTACATATATCAAGAGCATCGAGAAGAGCAAGGCACTTACTGCTACTTTGAGCGACACCGAGCTTGAGGATGATTTCGACAATGAGGATGACGGAATCCTAAATGCCTTCACTGCCACTGTCAATCCTACTGAGGGAATTTTTGAAGATGTGGATGAAGAAGAGGAATTGGTGGAGTCCAAGTTTGAGAAGATGGATGATCAAGATGATATCCATACAGCCTATGAGAAACTATACAAGCTTTCTGAGAAATATAAGAAACTTTATAAGCTGGCCACCAAGAAGCTCAGTGATGTGGAACTTGATCGTGAAGAGCTTTCCACAAAGTTTGATAAAGCTAATCAGACTATTAGAGTATTGAGGTTTGAAAATAATTTTTTGGCTGAAAAGACCATGAACCTTGAAGTAGAGCTGTTTCAAGTCAGAGCTCAATTGGAGAGGACTTCAAGTACAAAGTTTGATGAGATGTTCAGTCTTCAGAAATTTGCTTTTGATCGAACAGGTTTAGGGTATGGTTTCTCTTCTTCTAATATTGCTTCTATTAGTACTACTGTTTTTGTTCCTCCTAGTAATAATGTTATTGAGAACAATGATGTTAAAACTGATATAGCTAGTGAGAACATAGACAAAGGTAAATCTATCTTAGGAGCACCCTCTAAGCAAGATAAGAAGGAAGCTAAAAACCCTAGGGCTAAGAAGGATAACTCTCAAAAGCCTAAACAAAAGAAGCAACATCTATGTCATCATTATGGAGTTACCGGTCATACTCAACCAAATTGCTATAAGTGGTTAGCCACTCAACAGAGCAATGGCATGATAGCATTTGAAAGCCAGAATTAGCTTCAATCCTCTTTTACTGCCCTTGGAGATCTTCTCAAAGCCCTCATGTTCCTTTCGAACTTGAATGGTTTTAATTCTTCCCCATTAATGTTGGTTTAAAGGTTTAATCAAAGGAAAGGTTCCTCCAAGGTGTGGACGGAAAAGGGCTCCAAGTGATTCTATCACTTTTTCTCTCTCTCCCTTCTTGTTTGTGTTTGCATAACTTGTGTGTTTTTGCTTTCATTTTAAGTTAGTCTAGTTTTTATGCTTTGCTTTGCATAATATGTTTTTGTTTGCTTATTTTCAGTTTTGTTTTATCTTTTTTTTTTCATTTAAAAATAAAAAAAAATTGAAAAATACAAAAACAATATGTGTTTTGTGTACATTGGTACTTGTGTACCTTGGATGGCCATTGAAACAAAGTTTTCTAAACTTTGTATCTTTTGTAGCTTAGATGAGCATCTCTATGCAAAACTAAGCAAGTGAGCTTTGTAGCTTGTGTTTGTGATGAGTAAGGTTAAGTGATCTTTTGTATTTGACACTCGTATCACTCTTTTTGACTAGAAGGACTAGAAAATCCTAAGAGAAATGCATAAATAACCATCTTACCATTGTTGCCCGCCAATCATTGAATGACATCTGTATGCTTTGGCGTAGCAAAAGTGCAATGTCAATGACATTTGTGTGCTTCGGCATAGCAAAATTGGAATGTAAAATGCTTAACATCATTGGGTATTTCTTTTCTCTCTCTTACATGCCCATGCTTGATTTGCTTAAAAAGAAAAATATGCAAAGAAAAATAAAAAACAAAAAGATCAAAATGCTTTAAATATGATTGCAAGCGTGTATTCTAGGAGATGTGAGAGTTATAGGGTGTACCTCGAAGGTGATAGTCCCCATCAAACAGTTATGATTGTGTGTGAGTTAAAGTGATTTTCTTATTTCTCGAATCGTCATAACATGAATACACTTATGCAATCTTGCGATGTTTTTCACACACAACAAGCAATATTCTTTGCTACTCTTCATACATGTGTAGGTATAATGTGATTTGGCCATCACAAGGTTTTACATGTGTTAATGTATGCTCACTAAACTGTCTTGACTTGTTTTTGAAATATAAAATTGGTTAGACTTGTTTAGTGTGTGTGTGTGTGTTTTTGGGATCTATGTGCTTAAAATTGTTTTTGAGAGATGATTTTAAGAACTTAAAATGCTATTTGGATCCTTGGTTGAGTTACATGCTTGATTGCATTCATATCTGTGTTTTTGCCTTCTTGAAAAACTGTTTTTAAGCAATCTTGACACTTCCTCGACACCTTCTCAACACCTGGTTATCTGTCGAGCTCCTAAGCTGTTTCTTATTGCAATTTTGACACATTCTCAACAGCTGGTTGATCGATCGAGAAAGTTCTTGGATCCTCGATAGCTTCTCGACAGTTGGTGGATTGATCGAGATTCTTTAATCGTGTTTGATGAATTCTTCCTCGACACCTCTTGACAGCTACATTTGTCGACATTTTGTTTTCTCAACACTTGTCTCGACACTTATCTCGACACCTCTCGATGCCTCTATTTGTCGAGATTTACTGAACCTCTATATGTAGGTTCTGTGCGATCTAGCCTTCATTTCTCTCAATCTCTCTCTCGATAGCTTTGTCTTCTCTCCTCCCTAAACACTTTTTCTCACTTCAAACCTCTATTCCAAGTGTTCTTCAAGCTTTCTCAAGTTTTTTTCTTCACTTGGTATGTTTCTAATCTCTCTTTTACATGCTTTTCATGTTTTGAAACCTAGGTTTTGGGGTTTTTAAAAAATTTTGGGGTTTTTCAAAATTGATGAGTTATTGTTTAAATTTTGGGATGGATTTTTGCTTAAATGAGTTTAAAATCTCATGCATTGCATCATATAAGCATTATAACAACATTATCATGCATTTAGATGTGTGCAAATTGATTGTGTGCTGGTGATTGGATTAGGTTGAGCCCATGATGCAATTTCTTTTGCATGTCACATGTTCATGCATTCCCCATGCATATGTTCTCTATTTTCAATATACTTGCTATTTGAAATGTGTTGGGACTTTTCTGATTGTCTCTCTCTCTCTCCCTCTCTTTTTTGTTTACATTAGTCATGTCTATGACACCTAAACGTAAGTCAGCTCCGTCTCGAAACCCTCTTCATTCTAGGGCATCGTCTTCGTCTGATCCTACTGCCTCTTCTATTTGATTCTGTGATGAGGATGCTCGAAAGGACTTCTTGGAGAACTTTTCTAGACAAGGTGTTCATTCGAAACGCCGAGTCATTTTGGCAAACTTCGCCGACACTGACCTACCCAATGTCATTCACAGTCGGGGTTGGGAGTCACTGTGTGATGTCCCGATCACATGTCCATCCATGCTGATTTAGAAGTTTTACTCCAACATGCATGGACTCGATTCTTCAGTACCTCTCTTTCATACTCACGTTTGAGGTACGCGCATTATTGTCACACCGGAGTTGGTATCTGATGTGCTCCGTGTTTCGAGGGTAGAACATCCTGACTACCTCGAATGTAAGCGATTGAGGACTGTGTCCAAAGATGAGATGATTTCTGCTTTTTGCGAGCGCCCTTCTAATTGGGGTGATTGTCAATTAACACCATGTAAGGCCTTTGCTAAAGGTCCTAGATTCATGAACATGGTGATGACTTTTGTTTTGCACCCACTCTCTCACTATAACTCTATTACAGAGGCTCGTGCTCGATTTTTGCTTTCTTTGTTAGAGCACCTCACTATAGATTTTCCTTCACATTTTATTCTTTCTATTATAGATGTGCATAGGGATATGGCTACCCGTGATAAGCTCATTTTCCCTTCAGCTATCACGCGGATTTTATGCCATTTTTCTGTTCCTTTTCCCTCTTCTGATCACTTCTCTGTCATGTGTGCCATAGACGCAACTACCGTTAAACGTAGCAAGGCGCAGTTTAGGTCACGACAGTTGGATTCAGCAGCTTCTCCCTCCTGTTCGGCTGCATCTCGATCTGCTCCATCCACATCCACTCCCTCCTCTTCTACGAGCGATGTGTCACTCGAGGACATCATGGCGCAGCTATAGCGCATGGATGCTCGCCTTGATACACTTTCCACTGAGTTGTATTAGGTGAACATTCGTGTTGGCCATGTTGCTCAATGGCAAGCGGTTATGGCTGGCTTTGCTCTTGAGGCTTCTCCTCCACCTCTTCTAGTGGCTTCTAATTCTGAGGATGAGGATGATGATGATGGTGATGACGATGATGCTTCTAATGATGGTGATGATGGAGATGCTAGCTCTACCAATGAGATGTCTACTTGACACTTTTACTTTTTGTCACTCGTGACAAAAAAGGGGAGTAGTTTTGGATATGAGAGTAGTCATTCTTAGGGGGAGAGTTAGTATAGGACATTTTTGTTAGTGGGAGTGTTGATATTTGAGGGATGTAGTGAGGATTATTTGTATCTTTTTCTTTTCTCTACTTTAGATACATTTATTCTTGTACATGGGTCTTGTGACCATTATTGACATACATTGTACTTATCTTTTTTATATATGTTGATGTATGTTTCTTTCACCTACTCTTACATGTGTTGTTTCTTTTCTCTCTTTATGTACATGTTTCTTATACTTGTATGCAATCTATTGTTTCTGTTTCACACAAAGATGTCTTGATGAGTTTTGTTTAAAGTGTTTCAGAAATACAGGTTGTCAAAGTCTACTTACCATAAACTCTCTTCTTGCAAAGTTTTTCAAGAGTTTGTGTTAGGATAGATTTTATTGTATTCAACAAGTGAGTATGAGTTGATTTATTTATGACTTCTCTCATATCTCATTTGTTTGTTGTGGTTTTATCACGAATTACCAAAGGGGGGGATTGTTAGGACATATTTGATTCACTTGTTGGGAACATATGTCACTATTTTTATGTAATTGGCTAATCCTTTGACAATACGCACTTTACTTGTATTTGGGTAGATCTAGGATGTGATTAATACTTCAAGAAACTGTGTTTCAAGATCAAGTGTTGAAGACGTGCAAGTCATTCCAAGAAACAAGTTGAAGAAGTGCTTGTCATTAAAGCTCGATAGCTAGCCATCTATCAAGCTTAAGAAGTTGTTCCAACCCCGTGGCTCGACAACTACTCGACAGCATCTCAAAAGATAGGCATCTGTCGAGGTTTACGAAAAACAGAGTTTTAGTTCTGTTTTGACTCTAATCCCTCTTCTTGCAAAGTTTTTCAAGAGTTTGTGTTAGGATAGATTTTATTGTATTCAACAAGTGAGTATGAGTTGATTTATTTATGACTTCTCTCATATCTCATTTGTTTGTTGTGGTTTTGTCACGAATTACCAAAGGGGGGGATTGTTAAGACATATGTGATTCACTTGTTGGGAACATATGTCACTATTTTATGTAATTGGCTAATCCTTTGACAAAACGCACTTTACTTGTATTTGGGTAGATTTAGGATGTGATTAATACTTCAAGAAACTGTGTTTCAAGATCAAGTGTTGAAGACATGCAAGTCATTCCAAGAAACAAGTTGAAGAAGTGCTTGTCATTAAAACTCGATAGCTAGCCATCTATCAAGCTTAAGAAGTTGTTCCAACCCCATGGCTCGACAGCTACTCGACAGCATCTCGAAAGATAGGCATCTGTCGAGGTTTACGAAAAACAGAGTTTTAATTTTGTTTTGACTCTAATCCCTGATTATGTGTTTGGGCTTTCTTTTCTCACAACCCTAAACATATAAAAGGATTATTTTAAGGGCAGTCAAAGTGTTCACAAGTTGCACAAGTGTTGAGCAAACTTTGTTCAAGCAAATTGTGATCGGAGACTTAGTTTTGCCCTAGTTCATCATTCTTACGAAGAAGTTGTTGTGTTTATGCATCGTAGGGTTTTGCGACCAAGCATCTTCTTGATCTTCATCGTTGGGATGAACTGAAGAACTTTGCAGCCAACAACCTTCTCTAGTTGGTGATTGAAGTTGCATACTAGGATTCGCGCAATTGGTTAGTCACATACTGAGAGTCATGCATTGAAAGGAGAAATTGTCACTACGGAACAAGTCCAATTGAGTATTGGGGTAAGGGTTCAACTATAGGTTGGTATAAGGTACTGAGATTCCTTTATTTGTAACCACTTGTTGTGATAATAGTGGAATTTCGGAAATGGTGACTTTAAAATCACTCGGTGGGGTCTTTGTCGTGTTGGTTTTCCCCATTTGTAAACAAATCATCGTGTCAATTTATTTTCCGCTACATACTTAGTTTATTGGTGATTTGTTTGTGCTACCATGCGTTTACATGTTAATTTGATTAATTAATATACTTAGCTAATTAATCAATTAATTCATCACAATGGGTTAATATGTTTTTGGCCTATCAGCAGAACTTACCCGGCATAAGTCACCAAGGAAATTGATTTCCTCATAGTTGATTGCCCTTCAACATACAACATCATCTTGGGAAGACCTGCACTCAACAAACTAAAAGCAGTGATGTAAACATATCACTTGAAGGTGAAGTTTCCAACAGCCCATGGAGTAGGAGAAATCAGAGGAGAGCAAGTCCTAGTGAGAGAGTGCTATCAAGCTGCCCTAGCATCAGGAGAGAACCACACATGGGTGATCAATGAACCAGAACCCATTCGAACCGTCAAAAATGCCACAAGAAGTTGAGATCGTCCTAGGAGTTTCGTCGAAGGTATTGAAGATCGAAACAGTACTCCCAGCCTTAGAGAAAGAGAAAATGATCTCCTTCTTAAGAGCAAACCAAGATGTCTTTGCTTGGAAATACGAGGATATGCTCGAGATTGATAGGAAGGTTATACAACATCGTCTCAACATCAACCTAGAATGCAAACCTGTACTGCAGAAATAAAGAATATTTGCACCAGAACGTAACAAAGCTATAACTGTAGAGGTAGAGAAGCTATTGGATGCTAATTTCATCAGGGAAGTCTTCTATCCAGATTGGCTAGCAAACGTGGTCATGGTAAAAAAAGAGCAATGGTAAGTGGAGAATGTGCGTTGATTTCACAGACCTGAGTAAGGCCTGCCCAAAAGACAGCTTCCCTTTGCTAAGGATTAACCAGCTGGTAGACTTAATTGCTGGACACAAGCTATTAAGTTTCATGGATGCATTCTTTGGTTACAAACAGATTCTTATGGATGAATACAATCAAGGGAAGACCTCATTCGTCACTAGCCAAGGGTTATACTGCTACAAGGTTATGCCCTTTGGACTGAAGAACGCAGGAGCCACCTACCAAAGATAGGTGAACCGTATGTTCTCTCACCAGATTGGAAGGAACGTGGAGGAATACGTGGATGATATGTTGGGGAAAAACAAAGATGAAGCTAACCACTTGGACGATCTCAAAGAAACCCTCAACACACTACGTAAGTACAATATGAAATTAAACCCTGCAAAGTGTGATTTTGCTGTTGCTTCCGGAAAATTCTTGGGATTCATGGTGTCCCAACGGGGAATAGAGGCAAATCCAGACAAAGTAAAAGCAATAATCGAGGTCAAATCACCAAAAACAATGAAGGAGGTACAGAGCTTGACAAGGAAAGTTGCAACCCTAAACAAATTTGTTAGGTTTTGAGTTTGTAATGTTGGCAAACTATGACAAACCATGACAAAACTAAGTCTCATTAGTTTAGAATGGTCTACATTGAAGCCCAAGACAAAAAACTCAAGTTCGGGATGAAAAAAAATGAGTTACAAGCTGTTTTGTTCGATTGGTACTCGATTGCTACTTGTGATTTTCAATCGATCGAGAATTGCAAATTAGCAAAATCAGCAAAATCAGCAAACGTAAAAAGGCCATAACTTATCCGTTTGAAGCCCAAATTGCGAGTCGTTTTTTCTAGTATTTAAAGGAAATTATGAGCTAACCCTAGGTGGGGTTTTTAGAGTTTTTTAGAGAGATTAGAGTGCATCTTGTGTCTCTTTTGTAAATCTAGAGTTTTGTACCCAAAAGCTCTCTTATGTTTTCTACCGGTGTTATTCCTTGAAGAATCTCAAGATCCGGTGTTGTAGAAGTTGCTGCATACAAGATCGACATTTAAGGAGATTCAAAACCTTTGAGTAGAGTCTCAAAGTCACAAGCAGGTGAGCTTGTGTTGTTGCAAAGGCCAAGGAAAGAAGTAGTCCATGGACTCGGAGCTATCATGGGTTGTGGTAGTAAGTTTTCTATTGGTGGGTAGCAATAGAATGTTAGTGGTCTAAGTTCTATTATACAAACTTCAATTCTTTCATAGTGGATTTGCCTTTTACCTTGAGGATAGCTAGGTTAAATCCTCCCCAGGTTTTTTACTGGTTTGGTTTTCCTAGGTTATCATATCGTTGTGTTCTTTATTTTCCGCACTTTACAATGATATGATATATTTGTGTTAACCTAGATCTGATTAATTTGACTAAGTAATCACTTGATTAATTAACTAGATTAATTTGGTTATGTTTTAAGGGGTCTAAAAACAAACAAGTGGCATCAGAGCGGGTAGCTCTTTTGTGTTAGATCTTTTGATCTAAGAGCTGATCCTTGACCCCTGTTGTCATGGATAATTTGAAGTGTCTTTCTGATCATGTTTCTGCTCATGTTTCTGTTGATCTTATTGATGCCTGTGAAACTCTCCGTAAGGAATTATTGAAATCTATAAAAGTTGCTAAGAAATTCAAGGAAGAGTTAAAATTGGCTAATCTTGAAAAAGAGGAATTGATTGTTAGATTAGATGAATCTAATAAAAAGAATGAATTTTTGAGAAATCAAATTTCCTCTCAAGATGAGAAGATGAAAAGCTTGGAACAATAGTTAGTTGAATCTAAAGCTAAAATTGAAAATTTGACTAGTACCAAGCCTGCTGTTGATAACAGAAGTGTTTCTGTTTCTCGTAATCCTAAAACTGAGAAAGTTTATATTCCTCCTTTCAAGAGGAATAATAAAGAAAAAGGCTTATTTTTCTAGGTTAGACAAAGGTAAAAGTTCTGATATAGACGTTGAAGTTTCTAAACCTATGTCTAAACCTACTATTAGAGAGCATAATAAATCTGTTTTTGTGCCTACTTGTCACCTTTGTGGTGTTGTGGTCATATTAGACCAAATTGTTCTTTGTTGAGGCAAATCCCAAAATCTGAGACTAGATTTGCTGTTAGGAATACTGATGTTCCTAAATTTGTTCCTGTTTGTCACTTTTGTGATGTCTCCGGTCACATTCTTCCTAATTGTCATAAACTGAAATTTAAGCATTCTTTGTTTCAGTCTAGGATTTGTGATGATATTCTCTTGCCATAAGTCCATATAAATTGTTTCATATTTTTTTGAAAAATTTGAGCTTGTTGGCTTGTGAAAGGAATTTGCAGGATTTTAGTCTTTTTCAGAAGATTGGTGTAATCTCTCAAATACACTCTGCTTCTCATGGATTTTCACCTACAAAGCCGAAGACTCGTGCTATATGGGTGAGAAAAGATTCTCCAATGTGAGTGTTGCTGACTTGTCCTTGATTTAATTCTTTCAATTGTTTGTGGACATGTTTTGTTTTTTGTTTTTGGTTGTTTTGTTTTTTAGGTTTTTTTTTTTTTTTAAAAAAAAAAATCCAAAAACATTGAAAATTTCAAAAAGACAAAAATATTTTATTTTGTGTCTAGTTTTATTTTTTTTTTTAGGATTACACGAATCATGATATCTCTCTCTTGATTTAGAACATGCTTGACATTGTGGAGAAACTTAAATAGTATGTGTTATATAAGTGCTAAGCTATTTTTGATTTCATGTGAGTATGTACTAATTTGTACATGTACTGAAGGGTTAATTAAGAAATTGATATTTCTTATTTGTGTACCCTCTATAGCTTAGTTAAGTACTGTCATGTATTTTTCATTTAGCATAATGTGTGCTTTTTGTTTTTGGTCATAATTTTTTTTACCAAAAAGATTTTTGTGTTTTGTGTTAGATTCTAAATGTTTAGAACAATTGGCAAATCGTGAACATAAAACTTGTCTAGATATAGATCTTAGAGTCTATAGGTTTTATTAGACAATGCTCAAGGTGATTCAAGTTAAGATTCAATAACATACAAGTTGCAGGAAGAAGATTTCATAATCTGTTTGATTCGATCGATCGAAAGACAAGCTCGATCGATCGAAAGTCGTATCTGTAGAATTTTAATTAAGCCCAAACAGCAGTTCAAGCCCATTAAGGATTAGGGTTTCTATTCTACTTCTCCCAGTATATAAAGGAAACCCTAAGCACGTTTTTGTGTGGCTTTTCAGAGAGAAAAGAGGGTGCCTCTTTTGTATTTAGGATTTTGTTCCTAAAAAGCTCTCTTATGTCTTCTACCGGTGCTATTCCTTGAAGAATCTCAAGATCCGGTATTGTAGAAGTTGCTGCCTTCTCTAGTCATCAAAGGTGCTGATGATCTAAACCTTCAAGGGTGGTCTTGGAGTCATAAACAGGAGAGTTTGTGTTGCTAAACCTTTGAGTGGGATCTCAAAGTCACAAACAGGGGTGTTTATGTTTTGCAAAAGCCAAAGAAAGAAGGAGTTCATGGATTAGGAGTTCGTGGATTCGGAGCTTGCACGTGGTTGTGTCAGTAAGTTCTACTAATGGGTAGCAATAAGAAGTCAAGCGTGGGGGCTTGTAAGTCTTATTGTATGAACTTCGATTCTTTCTAATGGATTTGCTTTTTACCTTGAGGATAGCTAGGTTAAATCCTCCCAGGTTTTTTACCGATTTGGTTTTCCTGGGTTATCATATCGTTGTGTTATTTATTTTTCCGTTGCTATACATTGATATGATATATTTGTGTTATCCTAGATCTGTTAATTTGACTAAGTAATCACTTGGCTAATTATGTAGGTTAATTTGTTTGTGGTTTTAAGGGGTCTAAAAACCAACATTTTGTATTTCACATCTTGGATTTATAATCAAGGATTGGCCATATTATCTATACATAACATGTTTATGTACCTTGTTTAGCTTGGATGAGTTTATTTTATTGCATTTTACTAGTTTGAGCTTTATAGTGCATGTTGTGTGGGAAGATATTTATAGTTTTTGATCACTTGATCTTGATCTTAAAGTCACATGCCTTTGATTGTTGGACTTGAACTTATTGAGAAAGGCATAAATAACCATCTCACCATTGTTTACTAGCCAATCATGAACACCTTAATGCATATCATAAGATTTTGTGCTCGAGAAAGTGTAGCACATGCACAAAAAGAACATAAGGTGTAGCCTTGGTTTAAATGCTAAAATTGGTATGTACATTATTGGGCTTTAATAACTTCACAATCAAATAAAATTGGTGTGTATATTATGAGGCAAATCAAGAAACTTACATGATTGCAAGCTTGTTTTCTAGGAGATGTGGGAGTTATATGATGTAACTCTTTAGGTGATAGTCTCTTTCAAATTCTATGTGATGAATTTTGTAGAAATTGTAATTAATTGCTATTCACATATCACCTCACATGTATCTCAAACTTTTGCTAGTTGCACACACTACACAAGTTACTCTTTGCTAAACTTTGTACATGTTAATGTGTGTGATCTTGTTGTGGCCATCCAAGATTATATGTTCCTTGATTTTGATGCAAAATGTGTTTAAAACTTGAGAATTTTAGGAGAATTGATTGAAAATCTTGTTTTTGGAAGATCTGGGTTAAATTCAAGGGTTTTTGAAAAACTTTTCATCTCATACTCATGCATTTTATTCATAAAACATTATGCTTTGAGGAGTTTCTGCATTAAAATGCTCTGTTTTTCAAAAAATTGATTTTTCCAGATTTTTGATTTATCAAACCTATTGCTTGACCGATCGAAATTGTGATAAAAATTTTGGTTTGAATCTGCTTGGCTCGATTGGTATTCGATCGATGCTCGATCAATCGAAACTGAAAATTTTCAGTTTTTAAGTATTTGACCAATCTATTTTTTCATGCATCTTTTGTGTTTAGGATTCACATGCATTGCATTGTTTTTCGTATCCATCTTGTAGTTTTTGCAGTCATATCTGTCATTGTTTTCACACATAACATGCATACACTTTGCTACATTGGGTACTCAACTTGATTTAAAAATTGATTGATTAATTTTTGAGTTTTGTACTATTTAGTATTTGCTATTTTTATTTGTGAACTACAGAAAATATTTTTCTTAAGAGATACGATGGATAATCAATGTGCAAATATTTTCTCTACTCATGCAACTGTTTATGGGTCACATAGTGTCAAGTTTGCATTTATTGAAAAAGAGAATTTTTTTTTTCATGTGTATCCTCAACTTAGTTTTTGAGTTTGGTTTATGTCTTTTTATTTTTCCACACCTCCTATATTTTCCCCAAAACTTGTTTTGTTTTTTTCCCCTATTTTTATAGGAGGAGAAAAGTTTTTTTACCTTTGTTGTTCATAGGGGGAGTTGTTGCGCTTCATAGGGGGAGATGTCTCTATTTTCTATAGAGTTGAGTTGTTTTGTGTTCCCTTGATTCTCTATTTTCTCTTATCCTTTATTGCGTATGTTTACTCTTTTGAGTTGTCTTTGTCAATACGTGACAAAAAGGGGGAGATTTTGATGAAATGTGAGAATATGTGGGAATCCTATTTGTTTTGTTTAGGGGGAGATAAAATTGTTTTTCAAATGGGGAGAATATAAAAACCTTTTGATGTATCTAACTTAGGGGGAGAGTTAGAATTTATTTTTGTTTTTATATTCTGCTTCATATTATTGTTTATATGTCTTTCTTTCCACACATGCATTGATGTGTTCTTTTGAGTGTTTTTAGGACAGACAAGTACATTCTGATCAAGACCTTCTACATCTTCTTGCAACTTCTAGGTTAGGAGTCTTAGATTGGGATTTGTGATGTATTTGAGCATTTTATTGTATATGGGTATTGTGTTGTATGTGTGTTTTGTCATGGATTGCCAAAGGGGCAGATTGTTAGGTTTTGAGTTTGTAATGTTGGCAAACCATGACAAAACATGACAAAAACTAAGTCTCATTAGTTTTGAATGGTCTACATTGAAGCCCAAGACAAAAAACTCAAGTTTGGGATGAAAAAATGAGTTACAAGTTGTTTCGTTTGATTGGTACTAGTGATTTTCGATAGATCGAAAATCGCATATCAGCAAAATCAGCAAACGTAAAAATGTCATAACTTATCCGTTTGAAGCCCAAATCGGGAGCCGTTTTTTCCAGTATTTAAAGGACATTATGAGCTAAACCTAGGTGGGGTTTTCAAAGTTTTTTAGAGAGAATAGAGTGCATCTTGTGCCTCTTTTGTAAATCTAGGGTTTTGTACCCAAAAGCTCTCTTATGTCTTCTACCGGTGTTATTCCTTAAAGAATCTTAAGATCCGGTATTGTAGAAGTTGCTGCATACAAGATCAACATTTAAGGAGATCCAAAACTTTTGAGTGGAGTCTCAAAGTCACAAGCAGGTGAGCTTGTGTTGTTGCAAAGGCCAAGGAAAGAAGTAGTCCGTGGTGATAGTTTTTAGACCCCTTAAAACCACAATCAGATTAACCTAGGTAATTAGCCAAGTGATTACCTAGTCAAATTAACAAATCTAGGTTAACACAAATATATCATATCAATGTATTGCAGCGGAAAATAAAAACACAACGATATGATAACCTAGGAAAACCAAACCGGTAAAAAACCTGGGGAGGATTTAACCTAACTATCCTCAAGGTAAAAAGCAAATCCACTAGAAAGAATCGAAGTTCATACAATAAGACTTACAAGCCCCCACGCTCGACTTCTTATTGCTACCCACCAGTAGAACTTACTGATACGACCACGTGCAAGCTCCGAATCCACGAACTCCTAATCCATGAACTCCTTCTTTCTTTGGCTTTTGCAAAACACAAACACCCCCGTTTGTGACTTTGAGATCCCACTCAAAGGTTTAGCAACACAAACTCTCCTGTTTGTGACTCCAAGACCACCCTTGAAGATTTAGATCATCAACACCTTTGATGACAAGAGAAGGCAGCAACTTCTACAATACCGGATCTTGAGATTCTTCAAGGAATAGCATCGGTAGAAGACATAAGAGAGCTTTTTAGGAACAAAACCCTAAATACAAAAGAGGCACACTCTTTTCTCTTTGAAAAGCCACATAAAAACGTGCTTAGGGTTTCCTTTATATACTGGGAGAAGTAGATTAGAAACCCTAATCCTTAATGGGCTTAAACTGCTGTTTGGGTTTAATTAAAAATTCTGCAGATACGACTTTCGATCAATCGAGCCTGTCTTTCGATCGATCGAACTAGACAGATTATGAAGTCTTCTTCCTGCAGCTTGTGTGTTCTTGAATCTTGACTTGAATCACCTTGAGCATTGTCTAATAATACCTATAGACTTTAAGATCTATATCTAGACAAGTTTGCGTTCACGATTTGCCAATTGTTCTAAACATTTAGAACCTAACAAATTCCCCCTTTAGCAATTCGAGACAAAACTTTCATACAAAGTGAAATGCTCAAATACAAGAACAACCCAATACAATATAAAGCTCAATTACATCACAAATCCCAATCTAAGACTCCTAACCTAGAAGTTGCAAGAAGAGGTAAAAGGTCTTGATCAGAATGCATCTGTCTTTCCTGAACAATAATATGAAACAGAATATAAAAAAAACAAAAGTAAAATAACTCTCTCCCTAAGTTAGATACATCAAAAAGTTTTTATATTCTCCCCCTTTCAAAAAACAATTTCAACTCCGCCTAAACAAAACAAACAGGATTCCCACAGATTCTCACATTTCATCTCCCCCTTTTTGTCATGTATTGACAAAGTCTACCTAATCAGAAGGTAGACAGAAAACATACGCAACAGAGTAAGAGAAAATAGAGACAACTCCCCCTATGAAGAGCAACAACTCCCTCTAAGAACCACAAAGGTGAAAAAATTTCTCCCCCAATAAAAATAGGAAAAACAAAACAAGTTTTGGGAAAAACAGTTTTGGGGATAAATAAAAAGACACAAACCAAGTTTTAAAAAAAAAAAACTAAGTTGAGGATACACATGAAGAAAAAATATTCTCTATTTCAATAAAATGCAAACATGGCACTATGTGACCCATAAACAGTTGCATGAGTAGAGAAAATATTTGCACATTGATTATCCATCATAACTCTTAAGAGAATAATTTACTACAATTCACACATAAAAATAGCATATACTAGAAAGTACATAACTCAAAAATTAATCAATCAATTTTTAAATCAAGTTGAGTACCCAATTCAACAAAGTGTATGCATGTTATGTGTGAAAACAATGAGAGATATGACTTGCAAAACTGCAAGATAGATACAAAAACAATGCAATGCATGTGAATCCTAAACACAAATGATGCATGAAAAAAAATCAAAATTTTGAAAAACAGAGCAATTTAATGCAGAAACTCCTCAAAGCTCAATATTTCATGAATGAAATGCATGAGTATGAGATTAAAAGTTTTTCAAAAACACTTGAATTCAACCCAAATCTTCCAAAAACAAGTTTTTCAACCAATTGTCCTCAAAAACTCAAATATTAAGCACATTTTGCATAAAAATCCAGGAACATGTAATCTTGGATGGCCACAACAAGATCACACACAATATAATGTACCAAGTTTAGCAAAGAGTAACTTGTGTAGTGTGTGCAACTAGCAAAAACTTGAGATACATGTGAGGTGATATATAAATAGAAATCAATCACAAAGTCTACAAAATTCATCACTTAGAATTCGAAAGAGATTATCACCTAAAGAGTTACATCATATAACTCCCACATCTCCTAGATCATAAGCTTGCAATCATGTAAGTTTCTTGAGTTTATGCCTCATAATATACACACCAATTTTAATTATGTGATTTGGCATCAAGCCTAATAGTACACACCAATTTTAAGTATTAAGCAATTAAACCGAGGCTACACCTTATGTTCTTTTTGTGCATGTGCTACACTTTCTCAAGCATAAAATCTTACGATATATATTAAGGTGTTCATGATTGGCTAGTGAACAGTGGTGAGATGGTTATTTATGCCTTTCTCTAAAAGTTCAAGTCCAACATTAAAAAACATGTGACTTCAAGATTAAGACAGAGTAATCAAAAACCATAAACATCTTTCCCGCACAACATGCACTACAAAGCTTCAACTAGTAAAGTGCAATAAGTAAGCTCATCAAAGCTAAACAAGGTACAAATGACATGTTGTGTGAAAATAAATTGACCAATCTTGTTCTCAAAAACCAAGAAGAATAGTACAAAACAAAATTTGCTTCCTTTTTCTTCCCCCTTTTTTTTTTATTAAAAAAAAAAACACCTAGAATGAAATGCATGAATGTTATGCAATGCAAATCCTAGAAAACAAAAAACAAAACAAAACCAAAGAATAATGGTCACAAAGGGTAGAACAATGAAGCACAAGGACCATGTCAGAAAGACTCAGTTAGTTCGAGTCTTTTGCATCCAAAACCTTTTAGATGCACCATGAGCATTGGAGTTCTTATTCACATGGGAATGATTACAAACTCTAGGATTGGAATAAAGGTTTAAAGCCTTTACCAATTCACCAATAAGTACCATAGGATTTTGTGCTTGAGGCACAGGTACTTTTGGTTTGTTTGCTCTCTTTGCAGCTTGCAGCTTGTAACAGTTTGGACGAATGTGTCCAGACTTTCCAAAAAAGTGACAAACCCATGCAGGCTTATCATGTATCTTGTCCTTAGATAGGGTAGGCTTCTTAGACTTAGACTCTTTTAGATCAACCCTAATCTTCCTAGATGGTGAAACTTCTATAGGTTTGACAACCTCACTCACAGGGGGTTTGACAGTTTCACTCACTATCTCACTCACAGAAGGTTCAGAAGAAGAAGATGAAGGAACAAACTTTGTGGAATGGGGAGCAGACACAGAGATGCTTTCAACATAACCTAATCCAGTTTTGTCAGAAGACTTTTGAGCACTCAACATTTGATCAAGTTTAGAACTAGCAGATCTAGCAACAGATAAATCAAGTTCCAAAGATTTAACTTTATCCAGCAAAAGTATATTCTCAGTTTTCACATTGTTTAAAAGTTCATTAGCATCAAATAGTTTAACAAGCAAATTCTTCTTATCAAGCTCAAGAGATTCAATTTTCTTCAGGCCAAGTTCAACATTCATAGCATCCTTTGCAGCAACTTTGCAAAGTTTATTATAGGCCTCTTGAAGATCTGCATCTTCAGAGAGATCCCCATCAGAAGGGTTCTCTTCAACAGATATGCTCTCATCGACTACAGCTGTAGCAGTGAAAGCAATGAAGTTTCCATCCTCATCACAATCAGACTCATTATCAGAAACTTCACCATCACTAAGGGTTATAGCCATAGCCTTACCCTTAGACTTCAAATAGGTAGGACATTTAGATTTCATGTGTCCATACCCTTGACATCCAAAACACTGAGAGCCCAAAGAATTATTGGAAGATTGACCTACTTTTTCTCTAGGTTTATCATTATTGTTAACCTTAGTGGGATCATGCTTCCTAAAGTTTCTAGGTTCAGCAGTGTTTGTGCCTCTTGCCTTTCTGTTACTGTTCCTGAGAAAGTTTCTAAAGTTCTTGGCAAGGTAAGCAATCTCTATAGCAGATAGCTCATCATCAAATCCACCACCTTCAACATCATCAACTGACTTAAGAGCCATTGATTTGGATTTGGTAGTTTTGGGTAGATCCAACTCATAAGATTGAAGAGATCCTACAAAATGGACCGAAGGGTGATTATATATTTAGAACTTACTATATGGTCCAATTCGGTCTAGACTAAACCGGACTGGACTGAAAAGTTTGAAATGGACCAAAGAGTAATTATTTATATTTTAAAAAATATATATTTAGAACTTACTATTCAGTCCAGACTGGATTAGACTGGACGAAAATGAACTTAACTAGGCCGAAGAGTAATTATATATTATTATTATTATTATTATTTAAAATGAGTGGTTGTTTTCTATTAGGCAACTTGACACAGTCAAGAATGGCTTCCAAGTTAGTCTATCATGGTTCTTTCGTGATAGTACTTCATGTTCCAACATGAAACATCAAACATGACTTGTCTTTGCTGCTGTTTTAGTGAAGCACCCAAAATGGTCATTATGCGTACCCAAAATATGGTTCTTGGGCTCAACCTTTACTTGGGCTCACAATCTATTTGTGTGGTGGGCTTTGGGTTTCCTACTATGGGTGGTCCTATGCTTGGTGACCCAAACGCACTCCTGTTTCCTTAGATCCTTTTCTTAACCTCACAGAGTCACTCCTTTTCTCTCCTGGTTTAGTCACTCTTTTCTTCTTCGTTTTCTTCCCAAAATTGCCCCCCCCCCTTCCCCCTTAATCGTCTCATTTACAGCCTTGGAACTAGTTCCCATCTTGAAAAGATTGTTCGGCAGCGATATTCCCTAAGGCAATACCAAGTAGCCGAGATATGGTACCTCTGAGCAACCATATTGCCGTCCAAGTTGTAGTTGACAGGGAGAGGCCCAAGTTGGGCCTCAAAGTGTGTCTGGGTCAAGATTACTGTCCTTATGGGCCTTAGGTCGGGCATCGTGGCATGAGGCTAGGGTCCACGACCTGGTGGGCCTAGGGCCCTGTCTCGTACAAGGGATTAGGGGTTATGGGCCGTGCTACAAGGCTGGGGCCCAAGGCCCACGGGTTTGGGGACCTCGAACCGAACATTAGTCCCCCCTTGACTTGTGTCTGGCTACTGAGAACGAATCAAGGAAAACAAGTGCCAGAAACCTCTCGGGAAACCCAACCATCAATAGCCAAATGGATAGGATGGCCATTAATATGATCTTAAAAGGGGCGTTATGCCAAACTGTCAGGCTCAACTGTCATCATTACCAGACGGTTCGTAAACCGAGGGTGTGAGGGTTACAAAAATGAGCCAAAGAGATTTTTCCTGCTTCTTTTCATTAAATGCCTTCCTCCTATAAATAGTGCTTTTTGATCCTTCTCGTTACTTTTTACACCCCTACTTCTTGCAATCTATCCTCTACCGAGCATATTCTCCTCGAGCATACATTCTCAACCAAGATTTCCAACTCCTAGAGCCAACAATAAGTTCCTCCTCGCATTCCACTTCTATTTTATAGTCTTTGTTTATATATTCCTTCTCTAACTCTAGATTTAGAAACGGGGTATTCTCACCTTCTAAATACTAAGGCATCTTTAGTTAATTTTAGAGCGAGCTATAATGTCCCTGAAGATGTAGAAGTGTCCTATTGTCATGAGGGTAACATCGCCCTTGAGCGACGCCCTCAAGTAGTCTTTTTCCCCCTAATGGCCATTCTAGAAGGCAGTGTTAGGTTCCCTGTGGATCCCCTAACACTTAGGACACTTAGGTTTTATGGGTTAAGTCCCAACCAACTCCCACCTAACTTTTACCAGGTAGTGAGTTGTGTAAGCCGGTTAAACCAGTTGTACGGGTTGTAGTTAGATCACCATAACATCAACTTCATGTACAGTCTTTGCGGTAATATTAGGACAAATTACTATTTGAAGGTTAGAGATGTACAGGTACGGCTGATATCACGCCTACCTGATTTTAATAGAAATTTAGTAGGAGAATATGTTCGGGTGAGCAGCAATTGGCATGCCAACAAGCTCACCTGTCCAACCTCGCACCGGGACATTGGTCAGTACCGAGCAACTAAGTATTTGTACTGCATTTTGTCTACTTTGTGATTGTCTAATAATTTTTTGTTTCATTCTGCACAGAGGGTAAAAGATTTAAGCCAGACATCCGGGTCGTTCATGTGAGAGACTTAAACTTCGTGCTCCGATCAGAGATTTTTGTGCATACCGTCTGTCAGCTCCGCGCCTCTCATCTCATTCCTAGTTTTAACACGGTATATACATCGTGGCAGCCTTTTTCATAAGCCTTGTTTTCATACATTAACATGCGGCATCCACATTTTCTTCCTTCCAATCTAACTGTTGGTGAAGCCAAGGATCTTAGCCCCCGATACACAACTGTCGAAGATCTTGCACCGGTAAGGGACGCCACGGCTGAACAAGTGTCTCAAAACCATAGAGTACACATGCCTGTCAGGGAGCTTGACACTCCGATTTGGGTTGTTGAGCCAGCAGCAGAAGAGCCGGTCAACTCCTCTGAAGCAGAGTTTGAACAAGGGGAAGAAATGGTGACCAAGCGAACGATAACTGTTGACTGGTTCTTGCCCGAGACACAGTCTACGGCTCAACCTCAACAACCTCAAGGCAAAGACCGGACTCCTCCTCCTCCTCCTCTTGCCGGCCGTGCAAAAAAGAAACAACACCTTGCCGATCAGCCCCTAGGGTTCCGGCCAATACTCCAGCCAAGACCCCTCCCTGAATGTATGGCGGGATCACAATCCAGGAACCGGCTGGCACCTCTCGACCAACTGCCCAGGCCGGGACAAACATCGCATCCTCTTCCCGGCCTGTGGAGGGCAGGAAGACCGCTTTCAGACTTGGCAACGAGCCCCTACCGGCATCTGCTAGCGTGAGGATGTGGGCTCAGGGAGAAGGAGGGCAGGTCACCCAAAGCCTAGTGCAAGGTCTTCTACTACCCGAGGACATCCAATTCTTCTCAGACGGCATCGAGTATTCGATAGCAAAGCGACTACAGTGGCACAACATAGTGGTAGCTTCCTCTCCTTCCCTTTTTCATTTGTTTTGATGCATGAGTAGCCTCCTCACCCTTATATTTGTTATTGTTGTGTTACCAGGCCATGCAACTAACCCATATCCTCGGCGAGAAGCTGAAGGAGCTCACCAAGGTTGCTGAACGGGAGAAGGCTCTTAAGGACGTCGCTAACACCATGACAAAGGAGAAGGGCAAGGCTATTGAGGCCGCCGAAAAGAAGGCTCAGTCCTCGGAGAAAGCCCGGTTGTTGGCTGAGAAGAAACTGGCCAAGATGGAGGCCAAGCTGGGGGGTATAGAGCTTAAATTGGAGAAGGCAAAAAACTTAAACCTGGCCTATGTTAACGAGATAGCTGACCTGAAGGCGGCCCTTGAAGCTTGCGAGAATAAGTTGTAAGGTTGAATTTATTCAACCATCTAATTGGCTTTATTCCGTGCTAAATTTGCTTGTAATTCAGCATTTAGTAACCCTGTATTTAGGTGGGTTTGTTGTAAGGGTAGTGAGTGAGATAGAGTGAAGACTGCTCAAGAGTGTGCAAGAAAACAGAGTGTCGCGGCTGGGACTCGCGGGTGGACTCGCGGCTGCAAGCCGCCAGAAGATGCACACGTGCCAAGTATGCTGGAAGATGAACAGTCATGCTAGCTGGAGCACTACAGGACAAAACAGGACAACTGGCCATACGGTTAACTCGCGACTGGATCTCGCGACTTAGTCAAGCCGCGAGGTCAAGCCGCGAGCCACCCCTGTTTTGTAAAATCCTGACGTTTCACATTCCTCTCCACTCTAGTATAAATACCCCTTTAACCCACGATTGAAAGAGAGCTTCCAGAGAGAATTTTGAGAGAGAAACCCTAAAGAAAAACAAGATTGTTTCACACACAATCCCTACCTTAGAGTCTCATCAAAATCCCTCACTCTCTTCCTCTCCATTGTCAAAACCTTGAGAGGCATTATACCAAACCTGGTTCTCACCATTATCATCTCTGTGAGACAGTCGTTTGGAGTTCTGGGAAGCAGTTAGGAAGGAGCCAATCTTCATTGGTTGATGCTACGGTCTAGTAGCGGAATCCGGGAAGCTAGAAAAGAAAAAGGTTCGGCGCAACCTCGTTGGAGCAAGAAGCTTGGAGGGCTTAGGTGCACTGGGTAGATTAGGCTTGGAGGGTCTATTGCTGTCCTTGTATCCCAACTGTATTTTCTAGTGGATTGATTACCGCTTGGAGGGCGGCGGAGAGGTTTTTCGCCGAGGTCTTCGGTTTCCTCTTCGATAACACATCGGGTGTTATCTTTGTGTTTGCATCTTCCTTCCTCTCTATCTTTGCCTTTATATTATCTGCTGTGATTTTATTATGTTATGGCTTAGATAGTTTTTATCCTATTTCACATTATAGCATATGTTAAGTTTCCGCACACTTGTTGTTTAACATATTGCTTGTGTTGGTTAAGTTAATTTTTGGGGGTCTAAACGTTCAAAAGTGTATTGGTACACGTTTTTGAACTTTCAATTGGTATCAGAGCGGGTACACTGCTGTTGGTTTTATTACCTAAGTGTGATCCTAGACCCCTAAGTTGTGGTTGTTGTTTTCGTTTATACCATGCTGAATTGTAGCTCAAGTGTTTGTGAAAATGTCTCTATGCATAGGTCTGAAAGGTGTCTTACTGATGATCTTGTAGAGTTATTAAAAACTAAGAAACATGCTAGAGTTTTTGTTCACATGCTGGAATATCTTGAGAATCAGAATCTTGTCTTACATAGTAGCATATCTGAATCAAAATCATTGATTAAGAAATATAAAAGAAAGAATAGAATGTTGTGTGAGATGATTGAGAATCTGAGAATGAAAAATCAATCTAAAAGTAGCATGAAACCTGATGATGAGTTTGTGTTTGAAGGTTAAGAATGTCTGTCACATGTGAACCTATTTGTGCATACCTCATTAAAGGTGTTTAATGCATGTTTGTGGTATCTTGACAGTGGGTGTTCTCGCCATATGACAGGGGTGAAAGTTCAAAAACGTGTACCAATACACTTTTGAACGTTTAGACCCCCAAAAACCAATTTAATCAACACAAGCAATATGTTAAACAACTAGTGTGCGGAAACTTAACATATGCTATAACATGAAATTGATTAAACAACTATCTAAGCCACAACAAAATAAACCACAGCAGATAATGTAAAGGCAGAGATAGAGAGGAAGGAAGATGCAAACACAGCGATAACACCAGATATGTTATCGAAGAGGAAACCGAAGACCTCGGCGAAAAACCTCTCCGCCGCCCTCCAAGCGGTAATCAATCCACTAGAAAATACAGTTGGGATACAAGGACAGCAATAGACCCTCCAAGCCTAATCTACCCAATGCACCTAAGCCCTCCAAACTTCTTGCTCCAACGAGGTTGCGCCGAACCTTTTTCTTTTCTAGCTTTCCGGATTCCGCTACTACACCGTAGCATCAACCAATAAAGATTGGCTCCTTCCTAACTGCTTCCCAGAACTCCAAACGTCTGTCTCACAGAGATGATAATGGTGAGAACCAGGTTTGGTATAATGGCCTCTCAAGGATTTGACAATGGAGAGGAAGAGAGTGAGGGAATTTGATGAGACTCTAAGGTAGAGATTGTGGGTGAAACAATCTGGTTTTTCTTTAGGGTTTCTCTCTCAAAATTCTCTCTGGAAGCTCTCTTTCAATCGTGGGTTAAAAGGGTATTTATACTGAAGTGGAGTGGAATGCGAAACGTCAGGTTTTTCCAAAACAGGGGTGGCTCGCGGCTTGACCTCGCGGCTTGACTGAGTCGCGAGTTCCAGTCGCGAGTTAACCGTATGGCCAGTTGTCCTGTTTTGTCCTGTAGTGCTCCAGCTAGCATGACTGTTCATCTTCCAGCATGCTTGGCACGTGTGCATCTTCTGGCGGGTTGAAGCCGCGAGTCCAGCCGCGAGTCCCAGCCGCGACACTCTGTTTTCTTGCACACTCTTGAGCAATCTTCACACTATCTCACTCACTACCCTTACAACAATCCCACCTAAATACAGGGTTACTAAATGCTGAATTACAAGCAAATTTGGCACGGAATAAAGCCAATTAGATGGTTGAATAAATTCAACCTTACAATCTCTCCCTTTGGCTATTCCGTGACAAAACCCTAAAACAGACTCTAGACTTAACATGTGAGTTGGGAACAGTTGATCAAAACTCACTCACACCTAATTCTAGAAGCTGTGAAGCACTTGAATCATATGAACATAAACTCCTTCAAAGTGATGAGAAGCTGTGATACACTTGGAACATATATACTTGTAACCTGAAACACTTGCACAAAACACATTAGACCTTCAAGGTAAAGCAAGTAATAAAAGGATAAGTATAATGTAACAAGTAAATTGCGATCAAGTAAACATGATGTGAAACATGTGAGTAACTTGATCAAACACCAAAACAGTCATATAGAAATGACAACAATGATCACATAGCAAAGCAATTGATCATCCGAACATGCATTCAAAGAAGCACAATAGCATAAGGAAGTATGCATGTCTAAAACTAAAACATGATGCGAAGAGAATCACAAAACATAACTCAAAGCACCATAAAGCCTGTGCTTGTTCAAAACAAAGTTTTCTTATTAACTCAATGTCTTCTCCCCCTTGGTATATGCATCTCCCCTATGGAATATCTCTCCCCCTACAAATGTGCATGAGAAATAGAATTTCTCCCCCTAAGGATGTGCACAAGAGTCATATAGAAATGACAAAACACACCGACATACTCATTAGAGTATACTCTCCCCCTTTTTGTCAGGAATAGACAAAGGGTCAAGGAGAAACAAGGGCAAGAGATGAAGGTACGAACAATGCCAATGATGCATGAGGGGAAAAATGAAATTTTTTTTTTTTTTTTTTTTTTTAAAACAACTTTAAAAATAACCCTCAATATGCAAAACACGCGATTTTCGCGACTGAGTTAAGTCGCCAGGGCAAGCCGCCAAAAAGCTCAAAGACAAAATTTTGAAAAATTTTCTAAGTGTTTTTCGCGACTGGAGGGTCTACCCGCGAGGGAGTCGCGAGCTGAGCCGCCAAAATCTCTGAGTAACCCTCGCGACTAGACCTTCCACTCGCGAACAAGTTGCCAAAAATGACCCGCGAAGACGCGACTGAGTCTCGCGACTTGACTTACCCGCGACTGAGTCGCCAAAACAGGGCAAAACTGGGTTTCTTGAAAAATTTCAGATTTTTTTAACAAAATACTTTCCAAAAACACCTAAAACACTCAAAAATCTTTTTGCGCTTGAATTAACAAAGATTGAACATGTGAAAACACATTTCATCAAGTACAATCACACAAATGAATATGGCATTTATTGAACATAAACTTGTGTGTTGTGTGTGGATATCAACAATGAAATAGTCCTTAGTCTAATGTGAAGCTTCAATGATCAATTCAACCAAGGCATACACAATTAGCACTAGATCAAGTGATCCATCTCAATTATAGAAATATGTATATATGACCTCCCACAAAACTTGATAACATATCTTGGAGCTTTACATTTGACTCCATAACATTTGATCATTTTGATCTCTTGAGACAATCGCCTCTCATTGTGAGAGTGATATTTGATATTTCACTTTAATGAACAAGCCTTTGGCTTTTTGAATAAACATTCTCTTTAATATAAGGTCGCTTACCCTTTTTCCTAGTCGAATACTAGAATGTGCGACAGGCTTTTGCAGCTCAATATCTCTTTTCATTTGGAGATTTACATTTGGTGAGCTCTTCTTAGCAAAAACAAAAATAAAGAATGGGAAGATATATAGACACAAGTCTATGCAAGTTTCAAGATCAACATAACCATTCACTAATCATTCATGACAAGTTTGAAGATCTATTTACAACAATCACATAGATTTCAAGATTTCTTCCACAGTGATATGAGTGCAAAGAAACAAGCAATGCTCGAAAATGCACAAAGCCATTAGCACAAAGGTACAAGGCAAAACGAGTTTTAAGACAAAACTCAACAAAGTCAATCAAGCTTTTTGATTTTCAAATTTTTATGTAATTTTTGGATTTTTGACTCAAGAAACAAAAAGATTGAAAAAACACAATTAAGAGATATTCACAAGAAGACAAACAAACAAACGAAATCAAAACCAACAAGCATACCAAACAAACATAGTCACAAAGCATAGGAAGTATTAATGCATGGACATGTTGTAATGCTTATGCATGAGTACCCCTTTTCACCCACACGTCACTTGCGTTTGGGGTGATTTCCTTAGAGGATTGGGTACGGGAGTTAGGGCTTTCAAACCTTCGTGAGAAGCTTTCCAAGCAGTTGGTGAATGCACCAATCATCTTCATCACGTCCATCATTCCGGAATCTCCATTTTGCTCTCTAGGTTGATTCCCTGCCCAAGTTCTCCTATCAATTCTTGGTCCTCCTGACCTTTGAGGAGTAGCACTGTTCTTTGCTCTCAGCTTTTGGCAATTCGGTCGAGTGTGCCCTTGAAGTCCACAATAATGGCACACATACATTCCTCTAGGACCTCTTTGTGGTCGAGGACGTGACTTGGCACGAGACTCAGACCTCCCCACATACTGATTACGATGATTCAGCATCCGTTGGTCCACCACATTCTTCTTCTCCTCCACCTCGAGCTTCACATCAATAGGGTCAGCTGCAACTGGATCTTTGGCTTTGACAAACTTCACTTCTTTGGTGACATTTCCAGTTGAACTACTTCCTCCGCTATATCCCAGTCCGGATTTGTCTGAGAAGCTCTTTTGAGAAGATATAACATCGTCAAGCTTCTTGGTGGTGACCCTCTCTATTTTTGCATTTGCTTGAACAACCTCACTTTCAAGAAATCTAACTTTAGTGTAAGCTTCGGAGAGCTCACCATTCAAAGTTTCAATCTCGCATTTGGCCTCCCTATACCGGATTAGGAGACTTTTGTAGTCCTCCTCAGCCTTCTTCATCTTTCTCACAGCAGCCTTGGCCACCCTTGTGTATTCACCAGATTTCTCCAAAAGTGAGTTGTAATTTTCTTGAAGAGTAGCTGTGCTTTCTTCTTCTTCAACTTCCGATTCTTCAACAATTCCTAGTGAGTCATCCTCACTATGATCTCCAAGGTCTTGAACAAGCAAATTCAAATCATCCGAAGACTCAACATGAGCAATAGTCATGAAAGCTGAATAGTTCCCTTCTCCATCACAGCTCTCTTCAGATTCTGAGTCGGATGAGTCTGAATCACTCAAGGTCGTGGCATACACCTTGCCTTTTGATTTCAAATAATTAGGACATTCCCTCTTGAAGTGTCCATGCCCGTTGCATTCAAAACAAGTAACACCTTGTGTGGATTGGGATTCTTTTCCATCTTTCCTCTTGAAATCCCTCTTCTCCCTTCCAGAATTTTGGAAATTTCTCTTATCATCAAATTTTCCATTGTTTTTGAATTTCAAAAACTTCTTGAAATTTTTAACAAGATAGGCTACATCCTTGTCAACCATATCTTCTCCTGACGAGCCTTGATCTTCCACCTTCTCATTAACGGTCTTTAGAGCAATGGATTTACCCTTCCGTTGATTTGGCAGCGACATTTCATAGGTCTGTAGAGAACCAACCAGCTCCTGCACCTTGATGTCGTCAAGATCCTTGCTCTCTTCAATAGCAGTCACTTTGGCACGGAAGCTTTCCGGCAATGATCGAAGGATCTTCCTTACAATCTTAGAGTCCTCCATCTTCTCCCCCAAGTTAAACTTACTGACAGCCACTTCATTCAACTTCCCATAGAAAGAGTCGAAAGACTCATCCTCACTCATCTTGAGCTCCTCAAACCGAGTGGTCAGCATTTGTAACTTGGTATCTTTCACCTTCTTCGTGCCTTCATAAGTTGTTTCCAGAATCTCCCATGCATCTTTGGCAATAGTAATGTGAGAAATCCTGTGAAATTCATCTGGAGACACACCACAGAAAATGGCATTTAGTGCTTTGCTGTTAGCATTAGATGCAGTAAGTGCTGCCTTATCCCATGTGGATTTGGCTGCTTCAGGTTTGGCCCAACCAATCTCAACAGCATCCCACACGGATTCATCAATAGAGCATAAAAAGGCTCTCATACGAACCTTCCAAAATGCATAATTACTTCCATCAAAATATGGAGGTGCATTAAGGGATTGAGACCTATCCATCTCAAAAGAAAGGGAGTCAAGGATCACACAATGGTAATGAAACCAAACAGATGTGTACCCGTTCTGATACCAATTGAAAGTTCAAAAACGTGTACCAATACACTTTTGAACGTTTAGACCCCCAAAAACCAATTTAATCAACACAAGCAATATGTTAAACAACTAGTGTGCGGAAACTTAACATATGCTATAACATGGAATTGATTAAACAACTATCTAAGCCACAACAAAATAAACCACAGCAGATAATGTAAAGGCAGAGATAGAGAGGAAGGAAGATGCAAACACAGCGATAACACCAGATATGTTATCGAAGAGGAAACCGAAGACCTCGGCGAAAAACCTCTCCGCCGCCCTCCAAGCGGTAATCAATCCACTAGAAAATACAGTTGGGATACAAGGACAGCAATAGACCCTCCAAGCCTAATCTACCCAATGCACCTAAGCCCTCCAAGCTTCTTGCTCCAACGAGGTTGCGCCGAACCTTTTTCTTTTCTAGCTTTCCGGATTCCGCTACTACACCGTAGCATCAACCAATAAAGATTGGCTCCTTCCTAACTGCTTCCCAGAACTCCAAACGTCTGTCTCACAGAGATGATAATGGTGAGAACCAGGTTTGGTATAATGGCCTCTCAAGGATTTGACAATGGAGAGGAAGAGAGTGAGGGAATTTGATGAGACTCTAAGGTAGAGATTGTGGGTGAAACAATCTGGTTTTTCTTTAGGGTTTCTCTCTCAAAATTCTCTCTGGAAGCTCTCTTTCAATCGTGGGTTAAAAGGGTATTTATACTGAAGTGGAGTGGAATGCGAAACGTCAGGTTTTTCCAAAACAGGGGTGGCTCGCGGCTTGACCTCGCGGCTTGACTGAGTCGCGAGTTCCAGTCGCGAGTTAACCGTATGGCCAGTTGTCCTGTTTTGTCCTGTAGTGCTCCAGCTAGCATGACTGTTCATCTTCCAGCATGCTTGGCACGTGTGCATCTTCTGGCGGGTTGAAGCCGCGAGTCCAGCCGCGAGTCCCAGCCGCGACACTCTGTTTTCTTGCATACTCTTGAGCAATCTTCACACTATCTCACTCACTACCCTTACAACAATCCCACCTAAATACAGGGTTACTAAATGCTGAATTACAAGCAAATTTGGCACGGAATAAAGCCAATTAGATGGTTGAATAAATTCAACCTTACAAGGGGATAAGTCACTGTTTAAGTCACTCAAAGAAAAGGTAGGTGACTATGTGACCTTTGGGGATGGAAGCCATGCTCAAGTCCTAGGCAAAGGAACCATTGAGATACCCGGTTTGCCTCTGTTGAAAGATGTGCTGTTCATAAAAGGGCTGAAGGCGAATTTGCTGAGCATCACTCAAATTTGTGATGACGATTTCCTGGTACAATTCTCCAAGAAAGGATGTTTGATTATCAATGAAGAGGGGATTCAGGTTCTGGAAGGAAATCGGACTACGGATAATTGTTATGGAATAGTTCCCACGGCACCAATATCGTGTAGAAGTGCTCGGGTGGATATGTTGGAGCTGTGGCATCACAGATTTGGGCATGCCAACTTCAAACAAGTAGCAAAAGTCTCCAAACTTGAAGCAGTCGAAGGACTTCCTAAGTTTGGAAAAATAAAGGAGACCATTTGTGGAGCATGTCAAATGGGGAAGCAAACTAAGGCAAGTCATCACAAGGTAAATGTGATAGCCACCTCTCGTTGTTTGGAGTTACTTCATGTTGATCTGATGGGGCCCACCAGAACTGAAAGCCTAGGGGGAAAAAGATATATTATGGTCATTGTGGACGACTACTCAAGATACACTTGGGTTGAATTCCTTAGAGAAAAATCAGAAGCTTGTGAGAGGCTGGAGATTCTGTGCAAGAAACTACAAAATGAAAAGGGGATTCCAATAGCCAAAGTTAGAAGTGATCATGGGAGAGAATTTGAGAATGCAAGATTCGACTCCTTCTGTGAGAAGAATGGTATTAAAAGAGAGTTTTCAGCTCCCAAAACTCCACAACAAAATGGAGTGGTAGAGAGAAAAAATCGTGTGATTCAGGAGATGGCAAGAGTCATGTTGCTTAACAAGCAAATACCTCAAAAATTTTGGGGAGAAGCTGTCAACACCTCGTGTCACATTGGCAATAGGATTTTCTTTCGAGTTGGTACAAAGAAGACTGCATATGAGATATGGAATGAGAAGAAGCCTAAAGTGAAGTATTTCCGGGTATTTGGAAGTAAATGTTATATCTTAAATGATCGAGAGAATCTTGGGAAGTTTGATGCAAGAAGTGATGAGGGTATTTTTCTTGGCTACTCTACTACAAGTCGAGCATATAGAGTGTTTAACAAGAGAACAAAGACTGTGATGGAATCCATAAATGTCAAGATTGATGATGCCTTACCTAAGGTGGAAATGATTGATGATGTAGAAGGGCCGAGCACCGAAGAGCCTGATGTTGAGGTAGAAGCTTTGGATATAGAAGGTGAAGAACATATACCAGAAGTAGAATCGACTCCCATCAACCCAAGAAGGGAAACGAGATCGATGTCTAGAACTTCAAGTCCTCTTACTCCTCCAGAAGTTCATCCTCCTATCTCTCGTAGTGATGAAGTTTCCACTTCAAAAAGGCCATCCTCAAGAATTATCAAGAATCATCCGGAAAGTAATATCATAGGATCACTTGATGACGGTCTTCGCCTCAGGAAAGGAAATATTCTGCTAGCCAATCATGTAACATATCACTGTTATCTTGCACAGTTTGAACCAAAAAGGGTTGAAGAGGCTCTTCAAGATGAGAATTGGGTTGAGTCAATGCATGAAGAGCTGAATCAGTTTGTGAGGAATGACGTGTGGGAACTTGCTCCACGGCCTGAGAACGTCCATGTTATAGGCACAAAGTGGATTTTTAAAAACAAAACTGATGAAGATGGAGAGATAATTCGAAACAAGTCTCGGTTGGTGGCTCAAGGATACACACAAGTAGAAGGGGTGGATTTTGATGAATCATTTGCTCCGGTGGCAAGACTCGAATCCATTCGAATCCTCATGTCCATTGCGTGCACTTTGAAGTTCAAACTTTATCAAATGGATGTTAAGTGCGCTTTTCTGAATGGATATCTAAATGAAGAGGTTTTTGTTGAGCAACCAAAAGGATTTGAGGATCCTCATTTTCCAGACCATGTATTAAGATTGAAGAAAGCACTTTATGGTTTGAAACAAGCTCCTAGAGCCTGGTACGATCGTCTTACACATTATCTTCTAGATAGAGGTTTCAAGAGAGGGTACGCCGATCGAACTCTGTTTGTCAAAAATGATGAAGATTATCTCCTTGTGGCACAAGTCTATATTGATGACATAGTGTTTGGGGCAACTATCGAAGATCGTGCTACTGAATTTTCTGAGGAGATGAAGAAGGAGTTTGAGATGAGCATGGTGGGGGAGCTCACATTCTTCTTGGGTCTTCAAGTCAAACAACAGAAGGAGGGTATATTTGTATCTCAAGAGAATTATGCCAGAAACATTGTCAAGAAGTTTGGCCTAGACTCCAAAAAACATGCCTCCACTCCCATGAGCTCTTCCACTAAACTGAATGTGGATTCGTCAGGAGTTGAAGTAAGTCCTACATTGTATAGAAGCATCATAGGAAGTTTGCTCTACCTTACAGCCAGTAGACCGGACATTGCTTTCAGTGTGGGCGTTTGTGCCAGGTACCAAGCTAATCCGAAGGAATCTCATCTGACTGCTGCTAAGCAAATCATTCGATATGTGAATGGTACTGCAAACTATGGTCTGTGGTATTCAAAAGACTCAAATGCTTGTCTTGCTGGGTATTCAGATGCTGACTGGGCTGGCAGTGTAGACGATCGGAAAAGCACTTCAGGCAGCTGTTTTTATCTTGGTAACAATCTGGTTTCGTGGATGAGCAAGAAGCAGAATTCAGTGTCTCTATCTACTGCAGAAGCAGAATACATCGCTGCTGGAAGTTGCTGCACTCAGCTTCTTTGGATGAAGAAATTACTTCATGACTATGGAATTCCTCAAGAAACGATGTGTGTCTTCTGTGACAACACCAGTGCCATCAATCTTTCCAAGAATCCTGTTCAGCATTCAAAATCCAAACACATAGAGATACGTTACCATTTCATTCGGGATTTGGTAGAGGAAAGAGTTGTGTGTCTTGAGTTCATACACACCGACAATCAAAAGGCGGATATCTTCACCAAGCCTCTCGATGGTCCACGGTTTGAATCACTCCGTAAGACCATTGGTGTTGGTACAATTCCTTGACTCTCTTGTGTGTTGTGTGCTTCACATATTTATAATATGCTAAATCTGTTTGTGTTGGGGCACACAATTTTTTTTAATTAGTCTTTTTGTGCAACATGTTTCTTGTTTGTTTGTCCATTTGTGAATACTGTTGTTTCTTTTTTTGTTTGTTCAATCACTTTTGCTTCTTGTGTCAAAAATCCAAAAATCACATAAAAATTAGAAAATCAAAATGCTTGATTGACTTTGTTGAGTTTTGTCTCAAAACTTGTTTTGCCTTGTACCTTTGTGCTAATGGCTTTGTGCATTTTTTAGCATCGCTTGTTTTTATGCACTCATATCACTGTGGGAAAAATCTTGAAACCTATGTGATTGTTGTAAATAGATCTTCAAACTTGTCATGAATGATTAGTGAATGGCTATGTTGATCTTGAGACATGCATAGACTTGTGTCTATATATCTTCCCACTTTTTATTTTTTTTGCTAAAAAGAGCTCACCAAATGTAAATCTTCAAATGAAAAGAGATATTGAGCTGCAAAAGCCTGTCGCACATTCTAGTATTTGACTAGGAAAAAGGGTAAGCGACCTTATATTAAAAGTGATTGTTCATTCAAAAAGGCCAAAGGCCTGTTCTTCAAAGAGAAATGTTATTTATCCCTCTCACAATGAGAGATGATTGCATCAAAAGATCAAAAAGATCAAAAAGATCAAATGTTTTGATTGAAAGTGGAGTAAAATGATAAGCTCCAAGTTATGATTATCAAGTTGTGTGGGAGGTCATATATACATATTTCTATAATTGAGATGGGTCACATGATCTAGTGCTAATTGTGTATGCCTTGGTTGAATTGATCATTGAAGCTTCACATTAGACAAAGGACTATCTCATTGTTGTTATCCACACACAACACACAAGTTTATGTTCAATAAATGCCATATTCATTTGTGTGATTGTACTTGATAAAATGTGTTTCCACATGCTCAATCTTTGTTAATTCAAGCACAAAAAGATTTTTGAGTGTTTTAGGTGTTTTTGGAAAGTATTTTGTTTGAAAAATCTGAAAATTTCAAAAATACAGTTTTGCCCTGTTTTGGCGGCTCAGTCGCGGGTATGTCAAGTCGCGAGCCACAGTCGCATCTTCGCTGGTCATTTTTGGCGACTTGTTCGCAAGTGGAAGGTCCAGTCGCGAGGTTCACTCAGAGATTTTCGCGGCTCAGCTCGCGACTCACTCGCGGGTAGACCTTCTAGTCGCGAAAAACACTTAGAAAATTTTTCAACTTTTTGTTCTTCAGTGTTTTGGCGGCTTGCTCTGGCGACTTTTTGGCGACTCGTTCCAGTCGCGAAGATCGCGTGTTTTGGATAAACAGGGGTAGTTTTTAAACTTTTCATTTTTCCCTCGATCTTTTTGTGACTGTTCATTGTCTTTCTCATTTGCTCTTACACTGTATCACCGTGCCTCCATTTTTCGATCTCCCATACTTGTCTCTTTTCAGCTCAAAATCGTCGCCTAACAGGTATGGTTTTCTGTCCTGCACTCTATTTTACTTGTTCTTTTGGTTTTCCCTCTGGCTCTTTCACATTTGTTTGTGATTTTGTGATGGGTTTTTTTTTGCTCAACTATTATTCTTTGTTCTAGCTTCGCTTGGGTGCTTATGTTTCTGTATTTGAGCTAGTTATGTTGGTGGTTGTGTTCTTCATCCTGTGCTTAGCTAGGGTTAGCATTTTTTTTGTCTGATCTGCTGTTGCTATCATGTTTCACTTTGATCCTGTGTGGTATCTTGTCGATGTGGTGTTGATTTTGGTCCTTTTTCAGCTGATTATGTGGTTATATTTGTTCTCTCTATACTGTGTAGTTCTAATTTGGGCCTTTGGTGTCCCTCATTGCTACTTTCTGACCATACTCATCCAGCTGTTAGGGTTTCTTCATTGTTCCTAAATTTTCACTAACCCACTGCTGATATAGTCTGTTGGATTGTGTTCTGTCATTTCCCGTGTTTATAATACAGACTGGTCATGTCTCCATTCAAAAAGGCTGCTGTGAAAGGAGGTTCTTCCAAAGGGAAGGAACCCGTAATTGATGTTGATGAAGACACACCTCTTCCGAAAGTGACTCGCTCTTCATCACAGCGATTCGATCCTAATAAGTTCAGATCATATTCAGCCTATCAGTCATATGAGAATTTTTTTCTTCATGCCACACCATTACTAGAGAGAGCTATGGATCTGCCCTCACTTCATAACACTGACATTCCGATATGTTTTGCTCACAAGGATTGGAATTACCTTCTCTCTGATCCGGATATCGTGTATGAAGAGTTGGTTAAAGAATTTTATGCTAACGCAATTGTGGAAGGAGATGAACTTAAGTGCTGGGTTCGGCAAAGGAGCTTTTCTGTCTCTCCTACATACCTGGCAGAAATTCTTCACATCAACAGACCCATTTTTCGTCATTCACCGGTCTATGATGATCTATGTCCTGATGAGGAGCTTCTCAAACAAAGTCTTGGTCAAGACTTGGAGTTCTCACCCAATGGCAAATCCATCAGTGTTTCCTCCCTTTCTCCGAAACTGCGAGTGCTTACAATTGTGATGTTTCACAATTTGTACCCTTTATCAAGTACTGGGTATATGAATCTCGGACGTGCTTTGTTTCTTCATGATCTAATCTCTGATGAAGAAATCGACATTTGTGCTCATATCTTTCATGTTCTGCGCAAAACGGTTCTTCGAAGTGAGTCTCGGATATGCATTCCTTTCTGCAGTCTCATTTCACGGATCTTGAAGCTCAAAGGAATTTATCCAACGGCTGATGAGTCTCCTATCCCCAAACCGAGTCCAATCAACATGCGTACATACAATGCAAGTGTTGGACATAGTCGGAAGAGAGCCAAACCAAAAACTTCTGCATCTCACAGTGAATCTCAGTTCAGCAATCTCTCCCTCGATGAGAAACTTGATCGCATTGTCTCCTCTGTCCACGAGTTGAATACAAAGATGTCTGGACTCACTGCTTCTCTACACCATCAAAGCAACCGCTGGGATATGAAGTTTACTTCTCTTCAAACTCAATTGGATCAAATTCAGAGGAAGCTAGAAGAGGATGACTAGCCTATTCCATGACAAAAAGGGGGAGTGATAATCAGAGGGGGTGGATATTACCCTAAGGGGGAGTGTCATTATCTAAGGGGGAGTGTCTTTAATTTTTTGTTTCTTTCCTATCTTTAAGTTGATATATTGTGTTTTGTAAAAATGTTATTCAGGTTATTTGTTGGTCTGTACCCATGTGCTTTTGTAAGCTTTTAGGGTTATTGTTTTATGCATAGTTTGTAGGCTTTATGGTATGTTCCTTGCTTAAGTGCAGCCTTTATGCTATGTTGAAATCAGTACCTTAATCTAAATGTTCTGCATTTTGGTTTATGTACTGTCACTCTTGTGCCCTTGTAGAATTGTTCCTAGATGCATATGCCTTGTGTGCTATGCATTGGTTGAGTGTTGAGCATACAAGTGTCTTGCCTTGTGCTTGTTAACTTGTATGTCCTTGTGTTCATTCCAAGTGTGAATGAGCACTGTGATCACTATCTTGTGGTGTTCACTTGGTTGATCAAGCCATGGTTTGTTTATTAAACTCCATCTTTGCTTGATCACATTCTGCCTGTTTCATATGCATTTATATTTTTCTGCTTACAATGATCATGGTGTATTGTTGTGTTTCAGGAGTTTATGTTCATATGATTCAAGTGCTTCACAGCTTCTAGAGTTAGGTGTGAGTGAGTTTTGTTCAACTGTTCCCAACTCACATGTTAAGTCTAGAGTCTGTTTTAGGGTTTTGTCACGGAATATCCAAAGGGGAAGATTGTAAGGTTGAATTTATTCAACCATCTAATTGGCTTTATTCCGTGCCAAATTTGCTTGTAATTCAGCATTTAGTAACCCTGTATTTAGGTGGGTTTGTTGTAAGGGTAGTGAGTGAGATAGAGTGAAGACTGCTCAAGAGTGTGCAAGAAAATAGAGTGTCGCAGCTGGGACTCGCGGGTGGACTTGCGGCTGCAAGCCGCCAGAAGATGCACACGTGCCAAGCATGCTGGAAGATGAACAGTCATGCTAGCTGGAGCACTACAGGACAAAACAGGACAACTGGCCATACGGTTAACTCGCGACTGGATCTCGCGACTTAGTCAAGCCGCGAGGTCAAGCCGCGAGCCACCCCTGTTTTGTAAAATCCTGACGTTTCACATTCCTCTCCACTCTAGTATAAATACCCCTTTAAACCACGATTGAAAGAGAGCTTCCAGAGAGAATTTTGAGAGAGAAACCCTAAAGAAAAACAAGATTGTTTCACACACAATCCCTACCTTAGAGTCTCATCAAAATCCCTCACTCTCTTCCTCTCCATTGTCAAAACCTTGAGAGGCATTATACCAAACCTGGTTCTCACCATTATCATCTCTGTGAGACAGTCGTTTGGAGTTCTGGGAAGCAGTTAGGAAGGAGCCAATCTTCATTGGTTGATGCTACGGTCTAGTAGCGGAATCCGGGAAGCTAGAAAAGAAAAAGGTTCGGCGCAACCTCGTTGGAGCAAGAAGCTTGGAGGGCTTAGGTGCACTGGGTAGATTAGGCTTGGAGGGTCTATTGCTGTCCTTGTATCCCAACTGTATTTTCTAGTGGATTGATTACCGCTTGGAGGGCGGCGGAGAGGTTTTTCGCCGAGGTCTTCGGTTTCCTCTTCGATAACACATCGGGTGTTATCTTTGTGTTTGCATCTTCCTTCCTCTCTATCTCTGCCTTTATATTATCTGCTGTGATTTTATTATGTTATGGCTTAGATAGTTTTTATCCTATTTCACATTATAGCATATGTTAAGTTTCCGCACACTTGTTGTTTAACATATTGCTTGTGTTGGTTAAGTTAATTTTTGGGGGTCTAAACGTTCAAAAGTGTATTGGTACACGTTTTTGAACTTTCATAAGTGGTATAACAAGGGCTTCGTGGATGCTAAGAACTCTATAAAGCCTATTGTCCACCAAGCTCGGTTTCATGGGTTTGAGGAAGGGTGGTTGGCGGCCCTTCAAGCAATGGGAGTGCCCAAAGATTCCCCACTGAGGAACCCAGAGCAAATCCCATACCCGGCTTCTCCTCCCCCCGTTCAGAGTCAAGCTAGTGCTGTCGACGAAGAAGATAACCCCCAGCATGAGGGAGCTAGTGCCAGTGATTGACACCCATGTGGAGACTGTTGATCTCGAGGTCACCAGTAACCTCAATGCCGCCGAAAACACAAAAGTCCAACAACCACTAGCCGAGGATGTCCCAGACCGGCAAGTCGATGATGCAGTCCATCTCCCGCCCACCGATCCTTCAGTTTGACACTTATGTTTTTAGCTTGCTTTTATTTTCTGTTCATGTTTAATTTTTAATTTTATTTGTTTGGTTTGCCTGCAGTCACCGAGTTGTGGTGACAAAACAATGATTTATCTCTGTTTGGTTTTCTTTGGTGAACAAACATCTAGTTTAACTATGTTTATGAATGTTTATCCAACTGTTACTAAGTTATTCTTTCTGTCATGCTTTGCCTGTTTGTTTTTCTTTTCCTTCCCCCCTTTTTTTTTATTATTCCTCATGACCGAGCAATCTAATCACAATTTTCCCCTGAATGGTGACTGATACTGCTTTCTCATTTGTCTTTAAAAGGATAGATTATATCTGTGCATGTATAGCGACTAGGACCGGTCTAGAAGAGATTGCCAGTATCTAGAAAGAATTGGCTCCCCGACAATAAGAACTGAATTTGACATATGTTAACTTTTCGAGGAAAATTTAGTGTAAGGAAATTACCTACCCCGTGATCCAGATTGAATCCGAGAGATCGGTTTCAGTAATATGAATAATTCAACGTAAGCATCGTGTGCCCGATGATTAGGATAGAGCTGGGAAGCGAGTTTGCATTCTTGGAATAAATCAGTGTAAGGTTTTCCCCCATCCAGTGATTAAGATCGAACCGGGAACAGGTTCCTATCCTTAGATAAATTTAAGACCTAGTTTCCACCTATCCGGTGACGAGGATTGAATCGGAAATAACTTTGTACCCTTAGTTAAAATTTGATATAAGGTTTTCACCTGCCTGGTGATTGAGATCAAACCGAGAAGCAAGTTTCTGTTCGAATAATTTGATATAAGGTTTTCACTTGTCGGTGATTGAGATTGAACCGAGAAGCAGGTTTCTGTCCTTACATAAAATTTGATATAAGGTTTTTACCTGTCCGGTGATTGAGATCAAATCGAGAAGCAGGTTTTTGTCCTTACATAAAATTTGATATAAGGTTTTCACCTATCTGGTGATTGAGATCAAATCGAGAAGTAGGTTTCTGTCCATAAAGTAATTTG
This sequence comes from Quercus robur, assembly GCF_932294415.1. Taxonomy (NCBI): domain Eukaryota; kingdom Viridiplantae; phylum Streptophyta; class Magnoliopsida; order Fagales; family Fagaceae; genus Quercus; species Quercus robur. The sequence continues at coordinate 21,544,157 of NC_065545.1, read as the reverse complement.
ATATAAGGTTTTCACCTGCCCGGTGATTGAGATCGAACCGAGAGGCAGATTTCCATCCTTAGAGTAATTTGATATAAGGTTTTCACCTGCCCGGTGATTGAGATCAAACCGAGAGGCAGGTTTCTGTCCTTAAGAAAATTTAGAGCAAGGTTTCCACCTATCCGGTGATGAAAATCGAACCAAAGACAGGTTTCTACCCTTAAAATTGTTTAAAATTAGGTTTTCTCTGCGTTTGTTAGCCAGGGTTAGTAAGTTAACAGTAATGAAACTAGGAGTGTGGGCATATCTGCATGAATAAACATCACCCTTGCATTACTTGACATTACACACATATGCCATTACACTGAACCCCTATTCATGTGCACCGATGACTCAATGATAAAACTTCTTTAGATTATGGACGTTCCATGGCCAGGGAAGCGGTCTCTCATCTAAGTTCTCCAAATAGTATGCTCCCACGCCTACGATGGCAGTAACTCTATAAGGCCCTTCCTAGGTCAGGGCTAACTTCCCCGCATTAGTGTCTCACATATTTCCTACTTCTTTTCGCAACACGAAGTCCCAGTGCCGAATTCCCGTGTCTTCACATCCCGGTTATACCAACGGGCAAGCTTCTGCGTATACTCAGCTAACCATATAGTTGCTGACTCTCGTCACTCTCCTAACAAATCTAAATGCTTCGCCATCAATTTGTCATTTTGGGTAAGGGCAAATCCTGCAACCCATGTGCTACGTAGGTTTATCTCGGGTGGTATGACGGCCTCCGCCCCGTACGTTAGGGAGCATGAAGTTTCTCCCATGGACCTTCTAAGGGTTGTTCAGTATGCCCATAGAACATTCCACAGCTTCTTGGCGCACTTGCCCTTCGTACCATCCAATCTTTTCTTCAATCCATTCATAATCGCTTTGTTAATGGCTTTAGCCTGGCTGTTGCTCTAAAGGTAGGCCGAGGTGGAATATTTGTTCTTGATACCAAGATCACTGCAAAACTCGCGAAAGGCTTTACTATCAAACTACAGCCCATTATCAGATATTAGAGAGTCCAACACCCAAATCTCATAACTTTGTTTCTCCACACAAACTTTTTAACATCTATGTCCCGAATATTAGCCAATGCCTCAGCCTCTACTCATTTGGTGAAGTAATCCACAGCTACTAGAACAAACCTCCGATTGCCCATGGCCCGGGGAAACGGGTCGAGAATGTCCAGCCCCCACTGTGCGAAGGGCCAGGGGTTGCTAACCGAGTTTAGACAACTTGCTGGTTGGTGGATCAGTGGGGCGTGCTTTTGGCACTGCTCACACTTCCGCACGTATTCAGCAACATCCTTCTGCATTTATGGCCACTAGAATCCCTAGGTCATCACTTGGTGTGCCAATGAACGTCCCCCTACATGACTTCCACACACCCCTCGTGTAGTTCGGTCAATAGCTCATTAACTTTCTCGAGGCGCAAGCATAAAAGATATGGCCCCCCAAAAGACCTCTAGTACATTTTGCGGTCTACCGATAACCAATACCGAGCAAATACCCGACGTACCCTGTTGGCCTCCTTTTCATCATCTGGTACTCGGTCTTCGGTTAAAAAGTCAACGATTGGGTCCATCTAACATGGCCTGGACGTTGTTACCACCGAGACACTTACCGCGGCATTAATACTTGGTTCCGCTATGAGCTCCACCTTGATTATTCGAGGTACCTCCTCTGTCATTGACGACGCCAATGTGGCTAGAGAGTCCGTATGTCGATACTAGATGTTAATGCCGCGGAGTGATGATAACAATCCCGGCCCCAGCCCCCATTGCACTAGATGCGTCATCCACAAATACCTTCCACGTTTGGATATCCACATGACAAACCACTTCCACGTCTCTCCTTGGGGAAAATTCTGCAAAAAAATTGACGAGAACCTGGCCCTTCACTGAACTTCTTAGTCTATACCTAATGTCGAAAGAATCGAGCTGAGTCCCCCATTTAGCTATTTGGCCCGTGAAATCAAATCTCTTTATCAAGGATTGCAAAGGATATTCAGTCAGCACATAGACGGTGTGGGCTTGGAAATAGTGGGGCAGCTTCCGTGTAGCGTGCACGAGGGCTAACACCAACTTCTCCAGGGGCAAGTACCTCGTCTCGGTGTCAACCAAGGTCTTGTTGACATAGTATACTAGCTGTTGTACTCCTTGGTCTCTCAAAAGCACGGCATTTACGGCATGCTCTGACATCGAGAGATACATGAATAGATCCTTTCTGAGTTCTAAGGCTGTCAACATAGGTGCCCGCACCAAATTTTCCTTCAAATCCTGAAAGGCTCTTTCACACTCTTCACTCCACTGGAATCCCTTCCACTTCTTCAAAAGTTGGTAAAATGGATGGCAGCGGTTGGCGAACTTGGAAATAAACCGGTTAAGGGCAGCTAACATACCGGTTAGCACTTGGACTTCCTTCGGATTACTTGACGGCTTGAGGCACTTCACGGCTTCAATTTGATCGAGATTGACTTTTATTCCTCGGTTAGTGATCAAATACCCCAGGATATTGCCATCCCCCACTCCGAAAGCACACTTATCGGCATTGAGGCACAACTTGTGTCGTCGAAGTACTTCAAACACCCCTTTGAGATCATCAATGTGCTGCATCTCCTGTTTGCTTTTTACCACCATGTCATCAATGTACATTTCAATTGTGCGCCCAATCTTGTTTCTGAACATTCTCGTCATCATCCATTGATATGTGGCCCCAACGTTCTTTAACCTAAATGGCATCATGGTATAATGATAGTTAGTATCAGGGGATATGAATGCTGTCTTTTCCTAATCCTTGGTAGCCAGGGCAATCTGATGATAATCCTGAAAAGCGTATAGAAAGCTCATCCTTGGGTGCCTATAGTCGGCATCCACCAAGTAGTCAATTTTCAGTATGGGAAATGGATCCTTTGGACATGCTCGATTCAAGTCAGTAAAGTCAACACAAAATCTCCTTTTGCTGTTCTTCTTTTTTACCACCACGGTATTCGCAAGCCACTCCAAGAAGAATATCTCCTTTATAGCCCCGGCTTCCTTCAATCTCTTAACCTCTTGCCTGACAGCCTCGACGTGCTCCTTAGCCAATCTCCTCGGCTTCTACTTCTTGGGAGGGTATAAGGGATCCACGTTGAGCTTGTGAACTATGAACTCAGGGTCCACCCCGGGCACCTCATACGGGCTCCAAGTGAACATGTCTACATTCTGCACAAGAAATAGCAACATCTCTGCTCTCTCTTTGTCCCTTACACTTGCTCCTATCAGAAAACTCTTATCATCATCCAGTAATATCCTTACTCTTACCAAGTCCTCAGCACAGCTAGCCCCCGCTTCCTCTTAGGGTCCCTATAATTGCTATAAGGGAGTCTCCTCGGTTGACTCCTGCTGCTTGATTCCTCGATCAATTGTGGCTGCCAAGCACTGCCTGGCCACTTGCTAGTTACCCCTTACTACAACAAGACCTTGCTCGGTGCGGATTTTTACCTTTACATGTAAGGTGGACAGTATAGCCCCCATTGCATGAATCCACAGCTTTCCAAGGATCGCTGTGTACGAAGAAAAAGAAGCAACCACTATGAACATTACCATCACCACCTTACCTTCCATATTCATGGAAAGCGAGATCTACCCTTCTGGGATCACTATACGACCATCTAACCCCATCAGAGGCGTATCGTACTTGGAGAGATCTTCATTTTTCAGGCTGAGCCCTTTAAACAGGTTGAGATACATCACCTCGGCACCACTCCCCTGATCTATCAACACTCTCTTTACTATGAAATCATTTATTCGGGCTGTAACCACCAAAGCATTGTCATGTGGTTGAATTGTGCCCTCCAGATCATCATCATTGAAGGCAATGGGCTCTCGAGTGTACTTCAGCTTCTTCTCAGAGGGTTGCTCACCCACGCTACTTTCTGCCGATACCACGGCCAACACCCTCCTCCTCTTGGACACCTGAGAGCCCCTTGGGGCTGCGTGGATGACTTCTATTATTCCCAATGGGGGTGGGAAAGGATTCCCACGGGGCTGAGCACCTTGCCCGACTTACTAATTCCTAGGGTCCACTACAAACTCTTTCAAAAACCCCGCCTTCACTAATTGCTCCAGATGATCTTTTAACACTTTGCACTGTTCAGTGGTGTGCCCCTTATCCTTATGGTAAGTACAGTACATGTTCTAATTCCTCTTTAAAGGGTCACACCACATCTTGTTTGGCCACCAGAAGTATGGCTCATTCTTGATTCAATCCACAATCCTGTGCACCGGCTCCTTGAAGGCTACATTCACTTCCCCCATTTGTGGCCTTGGCTCTTGAATCCTCAAATCCTTTCGGGGCCTTAACTGTAAACCGCTCTGCTGAGGATGATTTATGACCGGGGCCTTGCCTTTGCTCTGTAACCAATCATCCTCCAACTGTTTATATTCTTCAATACGCCTTATTAACTGCCTCATATCCTCGGGAGGCCTCCTTGTCAACGAGTCTCACAATTTAGAATCCTCGGGCAACCCCATCCGAAAAGTACTAGCCGCGATTTTTTCGTTACCTCCGCCAATCTCATTGTACAGCTCTCAGTACCGGTTAGTGTAGTTGTGGAGGGTTTCCCTAGCCCCCATTTTCATTGATAGCAACGCGTCCACGGGTTGTGGAACCCGACTGCAAGTCATGAACTGGACACCAAACTCTTGAATCAAGTCGAAAAAATTGTGAATCAAGCCTTTCCTTAACCCATTGAACCACCTTAAAGCAGTGGGACCGAGGCTCGAGGGAAATACCTTACACATCAGTGCATCATTATGTGTGTGCAAAGACATCATTTGAATATAATGGCTTACATGTTCTATCGGGTTCGTCTTTCCATCGTAAGAATTAAACGGCGGCCGTATAAATCTGCTCAGCATAGGGGCCCGTTCAATGTCCCTCGAGAATGGTGATCGAGAAGCTCAGCATAATACGCAGCTCATAGCATCCATGGCAGCATTTCGGGGTTGTTGCTCCTCCAAGGATATCGAATCCTGGTTCATATATTCCTGCGAGCGATTCTGGTGCCGATGAGATCCGAATTGATGGGACCCTACTCCATGGTGACCCCCCACACTAGCCGACCCTTCTCCTCGCTCCTCATGCTCCCTTCTCCGATGCCTACCTCTCGCCTCCAACTCCAAATCCCTCACCAACCTACGTAGGCACTCAAGTTCCTCATCCCTCCGCTTAAGCTCTTCATCCCTTCTGTCGTAACGATTGCACCCTGAAGCACCGGACATTGTCTAGTATGTTTGAAACGACCCTTCACCAAGGCCAGACTGTGCTTCCTCCTCGTACTCCCTATCTTCATGTCCCTTCTGCCTTCTTTCCCCCCAGGTGGATCCCCAAGAAGATCTCCTAGAGCCACTTTCAGCATAGCTCCCTGATTGTCCTCTAGAAATTTTCCCATGTGCATCCTAGCAAAACCACAACTTCGTAAGAGATCCCCACAGATGACGCCAATTGTGCGTACCAAAAATATGGTTCTTGGGCTCAACCTTTACTTGGGCTCACAATCTATTTATGTGGTGGGTTTTGGGTTTCTTACTATGGGTGGTCTTATGCTCGGTGACCCAAATGCACTCCTGTTTCCTTAGATCCTTTTCTTGACCTCACAAAGTCACTCCTTTTCTCTCTTGGTTTAGTCACTTTTTTCTTCTTCGTTTTCTTCCCAGAATTCCCCCCCCCCCTTCTCCCTTAGTCCTCTCATTTATAGCCTTACATAAGTGGAGGTGTTATAATTACTCCCCCTTACTAGTGCGAATAAAGGTCCAATTCCATCATCTCTAAGTGGATGTTCCATTGGGAGTGGTAATAATGGCATTAGAACTGGTTCACATCTCAAAAAGATTGTTCTGCAACGATATTACCCAAGGCTACCAAGCAGCCGAGATATGGTACCACCGAGCAACCATACTGCCGTCCAAGTTGTAGTTGACAGGGAGAGGCCCAAGTTGGGCCTCAAAGTGTGTCCGAATCAAGATTACTGTCCCTATGGGCCTTGGGTTGGGCATCGTGGCATGAGGCCAGGGTCTGTGACCTGGTGGGCTTAGGGCTTTATCTCGTACAAGGGGTTGGGGGTTATGGGTCGCGCTACAAGGCCAAGGCCCAAGGCCCACAGGCTTGGGGACCTCGAACCGTACAGTCATTTTTTGAAACAACTTATATTTTTTTGGAAATGTTACTGGTCTTCATAGCATGATTGCTGTGTCCTCCTAATGGAATGAAGCTAAGCTTCATCGTCCATAAACCCAATCATAATGTTAAACTATATTCAAGTGCACCCTTAGATTATTAATTCCCTTTGTTATTGGAGAGAAATTCACACTTTAGCCATGATAATTACTGAGATGCCATGATTAGAAAGCTAGAATGATCTTGGTTTCATTTACTAACCTAATTGATTTGCATATGTAAGTGAGCACATTTCTTTGACAAACTCAAGCATATTGTAAATGAAAAAGTGGTTATCCATCAAAACCTCATTTATGGTGATGAGTTAAGTACTCTATGTAAGCTTTTTTTGGATCACTGGTGCCCGTGCATTTATGAGTGATCAAGTATAAACTCTTATTCTAGAAAAAAAAAGGTTTGTCTACTTAATCTCTTCTCGGCATCCAATTATATCACTTATGATAACCTTTGAATGAGTTTCAAGTCCCATCCAAAGAGAAAAAAAAGGAGCTTTCAAGTCATTAATAAATCACAAACAATTGTGAGTATCGTCAAACAATTAAGATGCTTGGAATGTAGCAAATACCCTTGCCTAGCATGATATGATATAAAGCAGGCTTAAATTTCTTATTTTGAGGAGTGGTCTCAAAATCTAAGATTAATTATCAACTATTGGCATGAGAAGTGGTCATTTAACAAAAGCCTTATATAATGTAATTGTGAATAAGATTAGTATTAATTCTACATAATGAGGACATCACAGAAACAGATAATTAATTACACAATAACCATATTAATGCAATTTCAGTGACGGAAAAAATCAAGGTGCAACAAATTTAGGAATATCTATGCTAGACAAAATACACGTATACTGAAAATATTTTTTGGAAGATATTTTCTCCATTTTTGGGTGTTTGGTTTGAAGTGGTAAACTTGAAAAATGTGTTTAGATTGATCGATACATAACCTTCTCGGAGGCATAAAAAATTTATGCCTCACTACGAGCTATTGTGACCAACCTAGGACAAAATCAGTACCTGAGAGTCTCTCTCTCTCTCTCTCTCTCTCTCTCTCTCTCTCTCTCTCTCTCTCTCTCTCTCTCTCTCTCTCTCTCTCTCTCTCTCTCTCTCTCTCTCTCAGATTGGGACTGGTGATGATGACAAACCCATTGCCGCCATGACACAGTTGACAAAACCATGACCTTCCAATGACCATCTCTTGATTTGACAACCCATCAGAACCCATCTTTGATTTGCAAAACCATGACCTTCCAACTTTGTGTGTTTTAAAGTGTATTCATCACCAACCAATTACATTAAATTTCAAATGTAATACCAAACAATGTAAAATGTTTTTTAATATTTTATGTTGAAACAAATTTAACACAAAAAAAAAAAAAAAGCCATCTAATATGATTGAAATAATCCGACGTGCGATTACAAAATATTTTACAATTAACAAATAGAACTCTAATACCAAATCCCCTCCCAAACTATTGAATTTATAAAAAAAATTATAAAAAAAAAAAAAAGCACTCATTTTTTTTTTTAGGGAAAACAAAATATTACACAGTATTTGATACT